>NC_079452.1:20732741-20740241 GCF_903798145.1 Danio aesculapii
ATATGTTTTACACAGCTGATGCCCTTCCAGCTGCAACCCAGTATTGGAAAACACCCATACACACTCATTCTCTCACACACACACTATGGCCAATTTAGTTAATCAATTCCCCTATAGCGCATGTGTTTGGACTGTGGGGGAAACTGAAGCACCCGGAGGAAACCCACTCCAACACAGGGAGAACATGCAAACTCCACATAAAAATGCCAACTGATCTAGACAGAGCTCGAACCACTGACCTTCTTACTGTAAGGAAACAGTGCTAACCACTGAGCCACCGTGTTGCCCTTTTTCCAACATTCTTCAAAATATATTCTCACAGTTTTCAACAGAAGAAAGAAACTCACAGGTTTGAAACAGGTAGAAGATGAATAAAGGATGATGAAATTTTTATTGTTGGGTGTACTGTCCCTTTAAAAATGAATCACTGAATCACTGACTCAAATGATTCATTTAAAATGAATCAGTTCTGGCACACAAATATTAAGCCCTGGGTTTGTTTTATTGCAGGGGTCACCAAACTTGTTCCTGGAGGGCCGGTGTCCTGCAGATTTTATCTCCAACGGCACCTGAATGAGCTAATCAGGGTCTTATGAGGTATACTTGAAACACCCATCCAGGTGTGTTGAGGCGAGTTGGAGCTAAACCCTGCAGGGACACCGGCCCTCCAGGACCGAGATTGGTGACCCCTGTTTTAATACAGTTTTGGTATATTCAATATTTGGTATTCTTGACTGTGTGACATCACTGAACTCACGCATAACCAATATAATAGCATATATATTTTTAATTACATTTTTATAATGTTTAACTTTCGCTTTCTTTAACTTCAAGGCATGTAGACAGATTTGAAACAGATAGAAGATGAATAAAGGCGGACAGAATTTTTATTTTTGGGTGTACCGCCTCTTTAAGAACGAATCGCTGATTAAAATGATTCAGTTAAAAACCGATTCATTCATTAACAGAACAATTTTCTGATTCTCTGAGGCACAAATGTACAATTCTGGCTTTATTTTAAAGCAACATCAGTATTTTTGACTATGTGATATTCCTGAACACTAAATTTTATTTTTGGTAACACTTCAAAATGATGGTCCATTAGTTCATTTACTAACATAACCTAAATATGAATAATTTTGTAAAGCATTTAATTACCACAGTTGACATTTACTAACACATTATTAATATGCAAAGTTGTGCTTGTTAACATTAGTTAATGCACTGCATGTTCACATGAACTACTGTTATTTAACTATTTAAAAAATAAGTACAGTATTAATTGTATTATTAATTGTTTCTTCATGTTCGTAAATGCGGGCGACACACAGCAAGAAAGTCACTGGTTCGAGTCCCGGCTGGGCCAGTTGGCATTTCAGTGAGTTTGCATGTTTTCCCCGTGTTGGTGTGGGTTTCCTCCGGATGCTCCGATTTCCCACACGGTCCAAACACATGCGCTATAGGGGAATTGAATTAACTAAATTGGCCGTAGTGTACGAGTGTGTATGGGTGTTTCCCAGTACTAGGTTGCAGCTGGAACGGCATCTGCTGTGTAAAACACATGACCGAATTGTTGGCGGTTCATTCCGCCGTGGCGACCCCTGATAAATAAGGGACTAAGCTGAAGGAAACTGAATGAATGAATGTATTACTAATTGTTTGTTCATGTTAGTAAATACTTCACCTAATAAATCACTGCATATGATTGTAAATAACATTGGGAAATAGCTAAGGCCAGACGCAATCTGTGAACGTTTTTTGTTATTTCTGAGGGGAATTTTGGTAAAAATCTGCGGACTCCTGCGGACTTATTTTGGGAGTATCATAACTAAAACCTAATATGTGAAATAAAAAATCATATCTTTTAAATTTTTATTTAATGTTTAAAATGCAAATCCAATTAAATCCACTTTAAATCTCATATAATATCTCTACTAAAAGACAGAAAATATTACTGTACAAACTGTATTGTACATAAATCAGATGAACATTTTCTTTTTAGTCAATAATATTACTGTAATTAATATAAAAACTGAATAAATATAAATTTACACACATTTACACAAGTAAATAAACTGAATTAATGATGGGCTAAAAATCTGCGGAATTCTGCAGAAAATCTGACCATCATTGTAAAGTGTTATCTTAATTAATACACACTCACAGACTATAGCCAATTAAATTACTCAATTCACCTATAGCGCTTGTGTTTGGACTGTGGGGGAAACTGGAGCACCGGGAGGGAACCCAGGACAACATGGGGAGAAGTTGCTGTGAGGCAATCGTGCTACCCACGCCGCCACCGTCCGCCTTAATATATATTTAATATATAGAGCTATGCATTGATCACACAATCAATATTTTTGGACCTATTTTTGCTTTGTTGTAATTTTTTTAAACATAATTTATAATGTCCACATGTACATGGGTATTTTATAAATGGAGTTTCCCCTGCTTTTGTTTTAAAAAAATCTTCGTCGAAATCGTCAAACAGACTGTGATGCATGTTAACGACACCCCAGACCAATAGGTGGTGTTATTGACACTTTCATACTGAGTTCACACCAAAATGGAGTATTTTTGTGAGCAAACGTGCTCTAAGCACAGCTAGAAAGCCAATGATAAACTTCCGTGTGAAACCTTATTGTGACTATTTTCAATTTCGCAAGCATCGATGTTGTAATGTAATTACAATACATTCAGTTAAAAAGACTTAAGCATTCATTTAGTCATTCAAACGAGATGAAAGACCGTTGTAACCGCTAGTGCTGTCAGTAGCAAGAGGCTTGCTCAGAAATTACATTGAATATACTGGAGTAAAATAAACGGTCATATTTTAAAGACATGGAGGGGGGAAATGGAATTTAATGCAGTGCTTCTTGTCCGATCTAAGACCCACTTCATATCGAATATCTAACAGGCAGTGAATATTGCAGATTTTTAAAGAAATCAGATCCTTAACATGACAAAAGTGTAATGGAAAGACATTTCACTGGAGGCTGCCTGGCTGAAAATGAAAAGTCTGTGTGCATATAGGCCACTGCATACAAGTCAATGCAAATGTGAGACATGGGGAGGGGGGGGGGGGGGGGGGGGGTTACGATCCTGCAATGTGGACAAAGTGCAATACGTTATGCATTTCCTGCAAATAAACAGAATTGACCTTTTGGAAAATCTCCACCCTGGCCAGAGTGTTCAGAAAGTTTCAGCTTCAGACACCATTTTCAATTTCCGTGTGGACAAACAGCGAAACTGCATCGAAAAACATGTGATTTTGAACATACCTGTGCTTATATGAACAGGGCCTTGTGTACATCATTAAAATAACAGTTCAGTATTATCATGAATTACCCATGCTATCAATGTTTTCATCATCCATCAGTTGAAAATATCAGTGATTTGGTCATATATATTGACAAAATGCATGTATTATTATCGCAATAGTTGTGTTTTTTGGTGTGAACGGGCCTTATATTAAAATACATTACTGCATGTGTTACGACTTGACTATGAAAAGGATGGAAAATGTTCTGCTGATGCACCAGGCAAAAAAGCACAACCACTGCAGTGGCGGAAAACACACACACACACACACACACAGAGAGAGAGAGATAGAGTGTGTACGTAAACCTGCAGTCTTCTATGGAAATATTGCACTGTCTCCGTGAAGGTTTTGTTGACCTGCTGCGTTCAATCCTGTCCCGTCCACACTCCTGGACTTGTATTATTTTGTCTCCATCGCATTGGATTTGTGTGTGCAGGTTTTTGAGTCCAAGACTGTGAGTCCCATTTTCCAAGCGGCCCGAAGAACTGTGTTTCAAAGCATGAAGCCTAAGGCGAGTTCTGTACACTTTCTAAACAGGGTATTTTCTAAGGCATGCAGACTATAAAAACACAAAAGCTTTCTACAAAAACATAACTGTACAGCTCTGGGTTACGGTGAGAGGAGAGATTTACAGCAGAAACACTGCTGCGGTGTTTTAAAAGGTTTATTCGCATTTTAGGAGAAACTCTCACCTATGACAAGTCATTTTCACACAGTACTATTATATGCAGGCTATTTACATAAATAAAGAGACTTATAAGTGAATACTGGGTCCTTTTTTCTTTCTAATAAGGGTAATAAAGTAAAAAGTTAAAGCACACAGTAAAAAGATCTTAACAGTTATTATAAAGTGTTTTCCCTTTATTTGTGGTTGTGAATTTGCATCTCTGCTCTGTCGACTTTTAATGTTGAAAATTCAACTCTACACTCTCAGATATAAAGGTATAGAGCCTTGTAATAACCTGCAGCACATTTTCTGTCATTTTACAGACTTTTTTCCTCTATGTATTATTTGTTATATTATTTCAAGCAACTAAAATGTCAATAAAAGTCACTTTGTTAAACTGTACACTATATAGAAAGGTACGCGAGCTGTCACTGGGGTGGTATTTTTACAAAAGGTACAAATTTCTACCTTAAAGGTCCATATTAACACCTCTAGGGTACATATTAGTACCTAAAAAGTACAAAAGTGTTCCTCTTAAACTTGTAAGTTCTAATATATACTTTTGAGATACCAATATGGACCCTTTAAGTACAAATGTGTACCTTTTGAAAAGGTACCACCCCAGTGAATTAGATAAATGGTCAAAACTGGAATACCACATTTGCGAATAAAGCTGTTTCCATCCAATCAGTCAAAGAGAACAAAATCGTCACTTCCTATAAACCGGCACCAAATATTAAACATAAAAATGTAGGGCTCTATTTTGACGATCCATGCTCAAAGTGTAAAGCGCAGGGCGCAAACGCATTAAGGGCGTGTCAGAATACACTTTTGCTAATTTAAGGACGGAAAAATCTACTTTGTGCCGTGGCGCATGGTCTAACAGGGTTGAGCTTATTCTCTTAATGAGTTATAGGTGTGTTTTGAGATAAAAACAGTCAGAGTCTCATCGCCCATTCCCTTTAAAAGTCAGTTGTGCCGCGCCATAGCGCATTTGCTATTTACATGGCGGACTTTGTAAGTGTAAAAACTGAACGCTTCACTAGCGAGAAAACAGTTAAACAGAGCATCTGCAGCGGGAGAATGAGAGATGAGCCTCCTCATTGTTTACTTTCACTTTCACTGGATAGGGGAACGTGTTGTATGCACAGACATTCATTAGCCTATACATAATTAATTTTGTTTGTTAAGCGCAAAGATTTGTTTCAAAACTATTTCTAAATTCAGTTCTAATTTTCAGCAAACTAATAAATGAACAATAATAATGAAGTGTGTTAAAAAAAACTGAGTTATATCTTAATACACATGCTGTGCCCCATATGGTCTAAAACCTGACAGGTGGACAAATCTAAGCTTGTTTTTAATAATAAAATGTTTATTTTATTTTATTTTATTTTATTTTATTTTATTTTATTTTATTTTATTTTATTTTATTTTATTTTATTTTATTTTATTTTATTTTATTTTATTTTATATGGGTCCAGGACAAACCAACAACACTCATGGTCCCACTTTATATTTAGTGGCCTTAACTAATATGCACCTACACTGAAATTAATCATTTGTTACAATGTACTTATAGTGTAAACACATGATTTTACATTGTACTTATTGATTAAATGCCTGCATGCAATTACACAGGTTAGGGTCAGGTTTGGTGGTATGTGTAGTTTTAAGGGTGGGTTTAGGTGTAATGCACAGTCAACAATGTAATAATAACGTAATTACATCTGTAATTAATTTCTGTAATTACATTTATAATATATAATTATATACAACACCAAACCTGTCTATAACAATACCCGTATCCCACCTCAACAATTGTTCTGCAATACATTATCACAACAAGTATATTGTATTTATGTTTTGATATAATTACCTAGCATTTAAGGGCTCCTAATATAAACAGGGACAAAACTTGTTTGTTTTTTTTACAGTAGCAGATGCTTCCAGAAGTTTTTCTGCTATGCTAAGAGAAGTTTAGGTCTTTTAATATTCTTAAACAATACGCTTTGTTCTAGCCATATGTTACCAGCCAATGCTTCTTCTGCCCACATGCTTTATTCAAATCCGAGAGGAAATTAATTATATGCAAGAATTGGGACACCTTAAACTTACTTACATCTCCCTAAAATGATCACTCATGCTTTTCTCTAAAAAGTGCATGAAGTTCCTACAGTATAATAAAGCTGCTGGTGTACACCTATCAGCACCTATCAATACATAATAGCACTGGGTTTAATTAAGATTGCTTATGGCAGGTTACCCACCATCCGTCTTCATGCACCATAAAAGATTCATAAAACCTACAAGTAGAATATGCAATTATTCAAATATCTGATGACGTACAGTTTCACAGCTAAAACAAGATCATGTAATATTTGAGCCTGTGAAGTTCAGATATGCAGTCTTGCAGTAAAATACATTTTTAATAAGGAATTTTAACCTTGCAAGAAAGAATCTTAAGCCTAAAGTCTTTTATTAAATCACTTCAACTCTTGAGGGCATGCTAATATGTTAGTTTTATGCAGCCGCGGCGATATGATTTAAGACACCAAAGTCCAATAAAGTTTATTATTATTAATACTATTAATAATGCACGAGTAATATAGCTTATGTTGGCTGGTCACTTTTAGCAAGCTGTTGTTAACTGAGCAAATACCGCTCTCCTCTTTGTATAAAAAGGATTGGAAGTCACAATAGTGCAACACTGAAAAACATTACACTAAGCGAAATGAAAAAAATGTGTGTATTTTTCACAGCTTAAGTATTTAACCTGGCTTAAAATTATAACATTTATATTCCCGTAATGAAAAATATATTGTGGTAAAGAAAAAAAATTAGGTAAAATCTAATGGTAAAATTTTGTTTAATATAGACATACACATATACATATTTATATACATACATACATATATACATATATAAATAAGGTCACGAATCTTGGTGCGATTTTAGAGTCAGATCTGAGTTTCTGATCTGAGTTTCAGATCTGAGTAAGTAAATCAGCATACTATCGTCTCAAAAACATTGCAGGAATTAGATGCTTTGTTTCCAGTGTAGACTTGTTCATGCTTTTATCAGCAGCAGGGTGGATTACTGTAACAGACTCCTTCCCAAAAAGACAGTCAGACAGTTATAGCTCATCCAGAACGCTGCGGCCAAGATTCTGACCTCAAGCAGAAAATCAGAACACTTGTCCTCAGGTCTTTACACTGGCTCCCAGTTACATTCAGAATAGATTTTAAAGTATTATTACTTGTCTATAAATCACTAAATGGCCTAGGACCTCAATACCTTACAGTTCAAGAGTTCACACTTAGCTGATGATTGACTATAAAGCATGTTTGGCATGCTGTCCCGGGAGAGAGCCCTGAGCTCATAAGATCCTCGAGCCAGGGGCTCCCTCCCGTTTGCAAGGTGAGAGGGGAGTTTGAGCTCAGGTAGATCTGGAGAACTCCCCTGCTGTAGTAGCTGATGAACAGATAGTGATTGCTCTTAAGAGATA
>NC_079452.1:20745241-20827741 GCF_903798145.1 Danio aesculapii
ACAGGTATTCTCAAATCATCATTAATATTTGCAAAGTACCGTTGAAGTCCTGCTAAATTTTAATGCTTTTATATATTTCCTCAATGGAGAGAAGACTTTTACAGCACATAATTATTTCTAATAGCTGATTTCTTTCATCTTGGCCATGGTGACTGTAAATAATATTTTACAACATACTAGTATTCAGCTTAAAGTGACATTTAAAGGCTTAACCAGGTTAATTAGGGTAAAGTTAGGGTGATTAGTCAAGTCCTTGTATGACAGTGGTTTGTTCTGCAGACAATCCAAAACAAATATTGCCTATAAGGGGGCTAATAATATTGACCTTCAAATGGTTTAAAAAAATTAAAGCCACAGGATCTCATCTGTGTTATTCGCAGACGATGTTGTTCTGTTGGCTTCATCAAACATGGACTTTCAGCATGCACTGTAGCGGTTTACTGCAATGTGTGACGTGGCTGGGATGAGAATCAGCACCTCCAAGTCCGAGGCCATGGTGCTCTGCAGGACAAAGATGGTCTGCCATCTCCAGGTTAGAGGAAAATCCTTACCCCAGGTGGAGGAGTTCAAGTATCTCGGGGTTTTGTTCAGGAGTGAGGGAAGGATGGAACGTGAGATTGACAGGCGGATTGGCGGCAGCAGTAATGCGGTTGATCTACTGGTCCATTGTGGTAAAGGAGCTGAGCTCAACGGCAAAGCTCTCGATTTACCACTTAATCTATGGTCCTACTCTCACCTATGATCATGAGCTTTTGGTCATGACCGATGGGACAAGATCTCTGATACAAGCGACCGAAATGAGTTTCCTTCTCAGGGTGGCAGGGAGCACCCTTATAGATAGGGTGAAGAGCTCTGTCACCCGGGAGGAGCTCGAAGTAGAGCCGCTGCTCCTCCACATCGAGAAAAGTCAGCTGAGGTGGTTCGGGTATTGGATGTCTCCTGGACGCCTACCTAGGGAGGTGTTCTAGGCATGTCCCACCGGGAGGAGACCTCGGGGTAGACCCAGGACATTCTGGAGGGACTATGTCTCTCTGCTGGCCTGGTAACGCCTCGGGATCCCCCGGGAGAAGCTTGAGGAATTGTCTGGGGAGAGGGAAGTCTGGGGTTCTCTCCTAAGACTGCTGTCCCCGTGACCCGGCCCCGGATAAGCGGATGAAAATGAATGAATGAGTGAAAACTGCTTTTATTCTAGCTGAAATAAAACAAATAAGACTTCAGAAAAAATATTATAGGAAATACTGTGAAAAATTCCTGAGTCCGTTAAACATAATTTGGGAAATATTTAAAAATTAATAAATAAAAAGAAAAAAAAAAAATATATATATATATATATATAAATAAAAAAAAAATAATAAAAAAATCAAATAAAAAATAAAAAAAATAAAACAAAATAAAATAAAATAAAATAAAATAAAATAAAATAAAATAAAATAAAATTAAAAAATTAAAAAAAAGGAGGGCAAGAGGGCGAATAAAGGTGTATTTCTTATAGTGAATTGTACTAACAGGATGAAATTGATCTCAATTATTCATTCATTTTCTTTTTGGCTTAGTCCCTTTTATTAACCAGGGGTCACCACAGCGGAATGAACCGCCAACTTATCCAGCGTATGTTTTACACAGCGGATGCCCTTCCAGCTGCAACCCATCACTGGGAAACACCCATACACACTCATTCTTCAAACACATACACAACAGACAATTTAGCTCACCCAATTCACCTATAGCGCATGTGTTTGGACGTGTGGGGGAAACCAGAGCACCCGGAGGAAACCCACGCAAACACGGGGAGAACATGCAAACTCCACACAGAAACGCCAACTGACCCAGCGGGGCGTGTACCAGCGACCTTCTTGCTGTGCAGCGATTGTGCTTCCCACTGCGCCACCCTTTAGTTGATCCCTCAGAAGTAAATATTTATGTCAGTGAACATTATCAGCGTCATCGAAATGAAAGGTCCTCGTGTCATTGTTCACAAACACCATCGATGATCAAAATGCGTAGTCATGTTGTCAGAATAACATTGAACTCTGTGTAAACAAGCACGTCTTACAGTATTCACATATCCATTTCAAATGTACACATCACTGTATGCGGGATATTGATTGAAAGAGAATGCTTATGGTTCACTTGTCCATACTGTTAGTTAATGCATGAACCAAATAATGAATAATACAGTACTTGTGTGTACAGAATTTGCTAATTATGTTTCAGCATTGTCTATACATTATTATTAGTCAAAACACATGTGGTACAGGTGAATTGGGTAAGCTAAATTGTCCGTAGCTTATGCGTGTGAATGAGTGTGTATGGGTTTTTCACAGTGATGGGTTGCGGCTGGAAGGGCATCCGCTGTGTAAAACATATGCTGGATAAGTTGGTGGTTCATTCCGCTGTGACAATGCCTGATGAATAAAGGGAATAAGCCGAAAAGAAAATGAATGAATGAATAAAACCTAGTGCCAAACTGTAAAAAGTCATTCTGTGCAATTTAATATGTATACTTTATTTGATAACATTAATTTCCTGTTTTTGCTTTGAAATTATTTTAAATATCTGTAATAAAATCTAATAATTTATTTATTTTTTTGAATTTAGCTTTTAGTTTCGAATAAATTCAAAACTAGAAAATATTCATTAAATCCAATGTGGTTCATTCATTCATTTTCCTTCGGCTAAGTCCCTTTATTAATCAGGGGTCGCCACAGCAGGATGAACCGGCAACTATTCCAGCATGTATTTACGCAGTGGATGCCCTGCCAGTCACAACCCAGTACTGGGAAACACCAATTGCAGCCAATTGCACTATAGCGCATGTGTTTGGACTTACTACCCTACATTTAAAGTAACTAGTTATAAACAATTTACATAGGCTGAATTTAAACAAACCAATTAAATTTAGTCATGTTCAAATTAATTTGTTTGTTTAAAATCAGACCACAGAAACTGTTTGCAGCCACTTACAGTACCTTAAAATAATTGTAAATCCAATCAATGTCTTTTTCAGTGTACTTTCCCACTCATTACACTCAACACTGTCCACTGTGTAGTGCTGTTTGTACCAATAGGTTTCAGAAATGCACAAACAGTACTTCTTTGCATGTATTACTGATGAGTTGACAAACCGACTTAATTAAAAAAAAAAAACATTAGGTAACACTTTATTTTGATGGTCCATTTGAGTATTAGTAGACTGTCTGCTTAATATCTGCCGATACTGCTCCTTCAACAGACATTTAACTGACTATAAGAAACTTCGCAAGTACACGTCAACTTGCCCTAACCCCAACCCCAACCTAACAGTCTACTTAAAATCTAATGAGAATTAGCTGACATGTAGATGCAATGTACCTTAAATTTAACAAACAAATCATCAAAATAAAGTGTGACCAAAAATCATATTAACTGTAGAAAATGTCAGTATCAATTTTGTTATTGTGTCGATTGACGTTTCTTTGTCCCGTTGATTATTTGCAAATTAACCTGAAATTTCATTCTGCATCAAAGCGACTGATGCAAAACTGTAATGCAGCTTCATCATTACTGTGCAGTGAGAATTTTGATGAAGTTATGAGATTATCTACTGAGAAGTGATGTGACGCCCACAGCGGCTCTTCAGCATTATTTCTCAGTGTAATCTCATACATAAATTATAAATAAGAGCCATCATTTCAACTATGTTTAAGAGTTCATTGAAAAAAAAAACTGTAATGGTGATATTTTCTAATAATTCAATGGGCCAGATTCAATTATTCTGCTTATACTACGGTCACCGCAGCTAAATGCATTGTTCAGATGTTGCATTTGAGACGTTTGTCATGATTTTGTCTCCTTTGTGTAGCACTAGTTTTTTCCACATCTCCTCCAAAGCTTTCTATTGTGTTTTGATGTGATTTTCTGACTCTGAAATAACTCATTCAGCGTAGTGTTATGGAGCTGTAATGCGCTCAAAACCTGCCGGAACTACTTTATACGTGTGCAGTTGTTTTCAAATAAGCACACAGCTAATGTTCATTGGCTTATCAGAATCAAACATTCAATAGCAATGCAGCTTAAGTGTTTATATCTCATAATTGACAATGAGCCATTGAGTTATTAGACAATAATGCACACCTGAGGTGGTGATGCGGTGAAAGAGTGCTGTTACACCTCAGGTGTGCATTATTGTCTAATAACTCAACACACTGGAGTGAATTATTCTGCTTATACTCTGGTACTCACAGCTAAATTAACATTTCAGATGTTGTATTTGAGACCTTTGTCAGGTTTTTGTCCTCAAATGTCTCCTGTGTGTAGCACTAGTTTCTTCCACGTCACCTCCAATGCCTTCTGTTGTGTTTTGATGTGATTGAGTGTGAAATAACTCAAATCATTCAGCGTAGTGATATGAAGCTGTAATGCACTCAAAACCTGCCGGTCCTACTTTGGCTTTGCGTTTATCTGAAAATAACACCTTAGAATGATCATCAGCCAATCAGAATCAAGCATCTCACAGCCGTGTGTATATCAAATTTGTTAAACAGCTCACAAACAGACTGAACTAACTTCTTAATCCACTGAAATAAAGCAGCACAGCTATTAGAGGTAATAGTGTGCTGAAAGAGACAGATGCTGTTATATTTGACAAATCTCAACACATCACAGCAATGTCTAGCGTTTCCCTTCATGAGTTTGCTCCTTCAGATATGCTTTTCACACTGCGCGGAGGAGCAAAGCATCTGTGGGGAAAAATGGCTGCACTAAACAGAAACTTCAGATGATTTTCAGCTTCTCTTGCAGCTCCATCAATCTTGGAACAGGAGCATATGGCGGAGCTGAGGAGGAAAAAACGCCATCGATAGTCAATCAATAATCTCTCGCTAGAAAGAGGACGAGCAGGAGTTTTGTGGCAAAGACTTGAAGATCAGCCCAACCAAGCAGTTAATGATTTTTGTAAATGACAGTATTTTACTGTAATATGAACTGTGTTTTACTGTAGGACAGTTATGCAGTAAATTACTGTATTTGAGTTGCATTGTGAATATTACTGTATGTTACAGTAAAGACATACAATACTGTAAATACATATACAGCAAGATACAGTAAATGGTGCTGTACATCTTAATACAGTAATTTTGCAGTAATTAAATAGTATTTTACTGTAATATGAACTGTGTTTTACGGTAGGACAGTTATGCAGTAAATTACTATATTTAAGTTGCATTGTGAATATTACTGTATTTTACAGTAAAGACATACAATACTGTAAATACATATACAGCAAGATACAGTAAATGGTGCTGTACATGTAAATACAGTAATTTTGCAGTAATTGAATAGTATTTTACTGTAATATGAACTGTATTTTACTGTAGGACAGTTATGCAGTAAATTACTATTTAAGTTGCATTGTGAATATTACTGTATTTTACAGTAAAGACATACAATACTGTAAATACATATACAGCAAGATACAGTAAATGGTGCTGTACATGTAAATACAGTAATTTTGCAGTAATTGAATAGTATTTTACTGTAATATGAACTGTATTTTACTGTAGGACAGTTATGCAGTAAATTACTGTATTTAAGTTGCATTGTTAATATTACTGTATGTTACAGTAAAGACATACAATACTGTAAATACATATACAGCAAGATACAGTAAATGGTGCTGTACATGTAAATACAGTAATTTTGCAGTAATTGAATAGTATATTACCGTAATATGAACTGTATTTTACTGTAGGGACAGTTATGCAGTAAATTACTGTATTTACGTTGCATTGTGAATATAACTGTAGTTACAGTAAAGACATACAATATTGTAAATATATAAACAGCAAGATACAGTAAATGGTGCTGTACATTGTAAATACAGTTATTTTTACTGTTTACTACATATACAGCAAGATACTGTAAATGGTTGCTGTACATGTAAATACAGTACTTTTTGCAGTAATTGAATAGTATTTAACTGTAATATGAACTGTATTTTACTGTAGGACAGTTATGCAGTAAATTACTGTATTTAAGTTGCATTGTTAATATTACTGTATGTTACAGTAAAGACATACAATACTGTAAATACATATACAGCAAGATACAGTAAATGGTGCTGTACATCTTAATACAGTAATTTTGCAGTAATTGAATAGTATTTAACCGTTATATGAACTGTATTTTACTTTAGGACAGTTGTGCAGTATGTTACTGTATTTTAAAGTTGTATTGTGAAAATTACTGTAAATGTTACAGTAAAGACATACAATACTGTGTATGTACCCTTACAGCAAGATACAGTAAATGGTGCTGTAAATGTAAATACAGTATTTTTGCTGTAAATGATTTACACAGCTAACACTTATGTAAATTACACAGCATTTAAATGTAATATGAACTGTATTTTACAGTAGGACAATTATGCGGTATGTTATATTTTAAAGTTGCATTGTGAAAATTATTATATATTTTACAGTAAAGATATACATGCAATTCTGTAAATACAAATGCTTCTTTAGATGTAAATGTAGCATTTTTGTTGTAATTGATATACAGTAAGTTACTGGCAGACTGCTGCACTACAACTATGCTGCTAACATTTATGTAAATTACACATTTTTAATTGTAATATGAACTGTATTTTACTATAGGAAAGTTATGCGGTATGTTACTGTATTTTAAAGTTGTATTGTGAAAATTATTGTATCTTTTACAGTAAATATACACACACAGCATGATAAATGCTGCTGTAAATGTCAATACAGTATTTTTGCTGTTATTGATTTACAGTAAGTTACTGGCAAACTGCTGCACTACAAATACATGGGTAACGATTTTGGTAAATTACACAGTATTTAACTATAATATGAACTGTATTTTACTGTAGGACGGTTATGAAGTATGGTGTATGCAAATGTATGTACGCAAAAAAGTTGTGTAAAAAAATGTGTTCCATCAATAATTACACAGTAATAAGGACCCCTTAAAATAAACTGCAAATTAAAATGAAAATAATAATGAACATATATTGTGTTCAACTTTTAACTTTTTCCCCCAGAGTAATTATGTTTAATAAAAAAACATGTTTGTTATTAAAATACTAAAGTATTCATTAGAAAATAGTTAAATTAAATATTTTAAAAGTTATAATGTTTGACTTAAAGTTAAGAGTCTGATTTATATTTCCTGTGTTTTATTAAGATATTTTTAATTGAGTCAATTCCTAATTGAGCATTTAAATTTATTTTCAGACATTGCAATTAAAAAAGTAATTTAAATACAGTTTTAATGATGCAATTACTAATTGATTACTTTTCTGAAGTAACTTACCCTACACTACTGCAATACAGTGGTACTGGACTTAATGTGTCTGTTTTTATTGGTGCTTACATTATATCCCCCTCATCATCTAAAAATAGGGTTTGAAAGCATTTCAAAGCAATGTAATGGGTTTTTTTTTGTATTTTTTTGTGTAATATGTATGAAAACATACAATATTTTATTATTATTATTATTAATGTTATTATATTTTCAACCTAACAATACTTTCTATCTACTAAACCCGCATAGAAACCTGTCTGTATTTAAATTATTCAGAAAAATCATAATTCATGATATGATAAATCGTTTTTTTCATAACTTCTTTAACTAGTGGGCTCACAATATCAAGAAATCTGTATTTTTTGGTGCCTGTGAGAACATTTGGTCTAAGTTGTGTTGATCTGACGCTTTCAGAATGAAGTAGGTAGGTAGATTGGTAGATGGGTAGATGGGTAGATAGATAGACAGACAGACAGACAGACAGACAGACAGACAGACAGACTGTGCATGTTTCTGTGTTGTACTTTAATTAAAAACCATTATATGCATGTATTTACATCTGTACTTAATTTCTGCAATTACGTTTGTTATTACAGTGTTGACCCATCACTGACATTTTAACCCACCTATAAACCTACCCATACCACCAACCCGGTCCATAACCGAACCCGTATCCCACCTCGAAAGCACTATAAGTGTTGTGCAATACAATATGAACACAAGTACATTTTCTGATGTAACACACAGTAGTTAAGGCCGCTCGGGACCACTTATAATGTGTAAAACATCACATCTACAATTTAATTAAGTAAATAAATGACATACACGTTGAATAAATGAATGATTCTTAAAACTGTAATAATCTGTGTTATTGTAGTGTGCTCATTTATCAGTTGTGTGTGATGAAAATCATTAGTAATCTGCTTGATTTTTCCACCCAATCCTGTCACTTCCATATTAACATTACATTCCTGTCGGTGCCATAGCCCAGCGATTAGTGCAATGACATACAGTGCTCTGGGCGTCCCGAGTTCTAATCCCGACTCGTGGACCTTTCCGGATCCAATCCCCCTCTCTCTCCCACTTCAAATAAAGGCAAAATACCAAAAATAAATCTTTAACCCCCCCAGAGTAATTATGTTTGGTAATAAAAACATATGTTTGTTATTAATTTGTAAATAGTTCAATGAATTTCATAAAAGTTAAAATGTGCGACTCAAAAAAAGTTAAGAGTCTATATTTTCTTATAGAGATTTTGGTATAGAGCAGAGTTGAGTCAGAATTGAGGTTTAGTAGATAGAAAGTATTGTTAGGTCAGTAAAAGAAGTGTGTGGCGGTTTACCATATAAATGTGTGTGTGTCTGTGTAAGATAGAGAGACTATTATAAACAGAAAAGTTGTGGACCGCCAGATGCAGTTTGGGCCCAGAGAGCATGAGTCAGAGTGTTTATGAGTGTGTGTAATGCGTGTGTGTGTGGGTGTTTGGGTGTGTGTGTGTGTATGTGCGTATGTGTGTCTAGCGTGCATGTGGGCATGTGTGTGTGACTGCTCTGGTTCAGGCTCTTGCTGTATATTGTGTGTGTTGTTTTGGAGTAGATGTGGGAGTGGGTTACGCAGACCAGTACAGCACGGCTAAAGGGACTAAAGAGCCTTATTTATGAATAAAAATATCTCTGTAAAAGGCCTCTCTCGCCGAGTGCTCCCTCATTTCCTCTCGATCTATATTTAAGTGTCCATGAACAGGCTGAATCTCAGAGGAGCAGAGTGACATTTACAAATGATCGCCGCCATACCGTTGTGCGTTTACGTGCATTAGAAAGCATGTCAATAAACATGTGGTCATACAGTTGTCTTAACTCTAAGCTAATAGGATTCCTGGATATCCACTGCTGGTAAATGGTAAATTAATAGTTCACCCAGATGAAGAAGATGAAAAAAAATTATAGAAATTTATAGTAAATACTATTTTTGAACCAAACTATAGTAAAATGTGTTATACTGTACAGTAAGTATTTTAAATGAATCCTAATGCATAAAGTAGTATTACCTATGGTGAAATTATAAACTATAAAACTAAAATATATTATTTATTACAAAGTAAACTGTGGTGTATTTTAGTAAAATATACCGTATAATTATATAAATGGAGTATTGGTCTTTTTATTTAAGTGTTGAATTACATTACAGTGTTTAAATAAAGTTTTTATTGTTTAATTATCTATATTATGATACAAAAATACAAAACTACTGTGTTAAAAAAAATGTCTAAACTGAAGTAACCTTAGGTTCTGCAGCAGGACAATGACCCCAAGCACGTCTAATGGCTGAAGAAAACCAAAATGAAGACTTTGGAGTGGCCTAGTCAAAGTCCTGACCTGAATCCAAATGAGATGCTGAGGCATGGCCTTAAAATGTCAGTTCATACTTTAAAAAAAAAAAAAAAAAATCCTCCAATGCAGCCCTCGAAACAAAATGAAGACTTTGGAGCGGCCTAGTCAAAGCCTTGACCTGAATCCTATTGAGATGCTGTGGTATAGCCTTAAAAAGACAGTTCATACTTAAAAAAAATACTTTTAAAAAAATCTTCCAATGCAGCCCTCCAAACAAAATGAAGACTTTGCAGTGGCCTAGTCAGAGGCTTGACCTGAAACCAAATGAGATGCCATGGCATAGCCTCAAAAAGGCAGTTCATGCTTTAAAAAAAAAAAAAACCTCCAATGCAGCATTCCAAAAAAAAAAGAAGACTTTGGAGTGGCCTAGTCAAAGTCCTGACCTGAATCCTATTGAGATGCTGTGACATGATCTTAAAAAGGCAGATCATGCTTTTAAAAACCCTCCAATGCAGCCTTCCAAAAAAAATTTAGATTTTGGAGTGGCCTAGTGAAAGTCCTGATCTGAATATTATTGAGATGCTTTGGCATGGCCTTAAAAAGGCAGTTCATCAAAAAAAAAAAAAACCTCCAATGCAGGTTGATTACAGTTGTTGCTGCCAAGAGTGGCCCAACCAGTTATACGTTTAGGGGGGCAACACATTTTCACACCAGCCAAGTTTTGGATTTTGTTAATAGTAAAAACAATTACAAAACTGCAGAATGTGTTTACTTATGTTATCTTTGACTAACAATTACATTTGTTTGATGATCTGAAACATTAAAGTGTGACAAACATGCAAAAGATAAGAAATCGGTAAGGGGGCAAACACTTTTTCACACAGTTATAACTGTAATATTTACTAAAAATTAACAGTATTTTTATCATTCAGACATGTGGAGGATGGCAAATTTTAGATCTTATACATTCCAAATCTATTCTATTAAAAAAGAAGAGAGTTCTGGTCCATTTGCATATTTGGTTCAATTTAAACCAACTCTAATGTGATTGCTGTGTGCATATGAATATGCCTTTTTATTCAGATTTCACATGATGTATAAATCTCAATTGAAGAAAACCCAAAAGCAGGATATGATGTAACAATAAATGACCATAAACAGGACAGAATGTTCAAGCATGCCTGTATTTTCAACATCACAGTAATGCAGGCGTCAGAAACAGCAGATCTTCATTTTTTCTGTGTGATAGACACACTAATTACATCTTATGTAATGTTTACACATCTCTTAGGCTCTTCACAAGTTCTCGGCTGATAAAAATACACAAACACATAACAACACAAAACTTATATCTTAAGGTTTTGTCAAAGCAGGAATATCATCTTGTTTTTCTGTGCCAAATAAACTGAACTACAGGTGTGAACACACCCTTATTCTCACAGGAGAGTTCACGAGAGTTTCTCGAGACAATAGCTTCTTGTTTAGGACACTTTTTGTTTCAAGAATGAAATCCTGAATGCCGATCGCTGTTTACAAGAACGCTAAACACAGTGATCAAGTTTGCCGTCATGTGTCACAAATCAGCCTCCACCAAAGAATACTTTGGATCACAAATGTAAAATTAAATAAAATAAAACAAAACAAAAAGTCGTCCTGTGTAATTTGCATTGTTTTTCAAATATTTAATAATCAATTAATTTAAAAATGTATAATAAATAAATTCATTAAAAAGAAATATTGTAAAGAAATTAAAAGATATATATATAAATAAAGATATATATATATATATATATATATATATATATATATATATATATATATCTAAAAAGTCATCCTGTGGATGGATGAATGAATGAATGAATGAATGAATGAATGAATAAACAAATAAGTAAATAAATAAATAAATAAATGTCATCTAGTGTAATTTGTTTTGTTTTGTTGTCAAATATTTAAATCAATTAATTAAAAAATGTATATTAAATAAATTCACTAAAAGAAATGTATATATATAATATTATATATATATATATATATATATATATATATATATATATATAGATAATTATATATATATATATATATATATATATATAAATAAAGTCATCCTGTGGATGGATGAATGAATGAATGAATGAATGAATGAATGAATGAATTAATTAATTAATAAACAAATAAGTAAATAAATAAATAAATAAATAAATGTCATCTAGTGGAATTTGTTTTGTTTTTCAAATATTTAATAATCAATTAATTTAAAAAATGTATATTAAATAAATTCACTAAAAGAAAATATAATAATATATATATATATATATATATATATATATATATATAATATATATATATATATATATATATATATATATATAAAAATCATCCTGTGGATGGATGAATGAATGAATGAATGAATGAATGAATAATAAAAATAATAAATAAATAATAAATAAATGTCATCTAGTGTAATTTGTTTTGTTTTGTTGTCAATATTTAATAATCAATTAATTAAAAAATGTATATTAAATAAATTCACTAAAGAAATGTATATATATATATATATATATTATATATATATTATATATATATTTATATATATATATATATCTATATATATATATATATCTATATATATATATATATATATATATAAAGTCATCCTGTGGATGGATGAATGAATGATGAATGAATGAATGAATGAATGAATGATGAATGAATGAACAAATAAGTAAATAAATAAATAAATAAATAAATGTCATCTAGTGGAATTTGTTTTGTTTTTCAAATATTTAATAATCAATTAATTTAAAAAAATAAAGTAATAGTAAATAAATTCGTCAAAAATAAATAAATATAATTAAAATAATAAATAAATAAATAAAAAGTCATCCTGTGTATTCTTTTTTTTAGATATTTAAATAAATTTTATTTTTAAAATAAAATTAATGAAAAAAATAAAAGTCATCCTGTGGAATGTCATTGTTTCCAGATATTTATTTCCATTTCATTTTAAAAACAAAATATTAATAATAAAAAATAATTACTTAAAATAAATAAAGATATTAAGTAATGAAAATAAATTAATTAATTAAAAAAAAAGTCATCCTGTGAAATTTGTATTCTTTTTCAGATATTTAATAATCAATTAATTAAAAAATATATAATAATTTAACTAAAAAAATATTAAATAAATAAAAATGTAAAAAAATAAAATGTAAAAACTGCTTTTATTGTAGCCAAACTAAAAGAATTAAGACTTTCACCATTACAGGAATTATTACAGTTATGTCCATTACTGCCGTCCTATCGTGCACATTTTTAACATCATTTTATCTGTTCAAGCTAAACCACATGCCTTTTTTAAATGTGCATACTGGAATTTAATTGGTAAATGTGTTTCCATCAAAGTTTATGCTTATTCCTATGCTTATTCTTATACTATTTTTATGCACATTGTAAAAATCCTGCCGTGCAAATATATAATTTCATTTAATTCAATAATCCAAAACTGACATATGCGTGTATGGAAACACAGCTAATGTCAGAGTTTGCATGAAAACTGTGCTCCATGTTTATTTTCCTTCCATGGGCTCTTCAGATAGATCTACAGTGCAGATCAGCGCTATTTTTAAAACACAGGTTTATTCGGGGTTATTATTTGTGCTGATGGACACCTTATGTGCTCATATTTGATGAATGAACAAAGAGACGGAAAGGAAAGAGAGCTTGTTAATAATAGACGGTTGTGTTGTGCTGCCAGGCCTTTTTGTCTCTGTTTTCAGGATTTTTTTTTTCACAGCATGATCTAATCTCTACTGTGGTTTCTGAATTATGCAATACCATATGCTTTATCCAAGACAGTGATTACAGAGCAGAAGACATTTCAGCCTTCGCTATTACACGCACTGAACTCAAATGTAAGTGAAATGACAGATTTCCTCTACAATGTAAGAAAAAGGTTTCAACTTGAAGCTTTTGAAATACATTTTATTTTATTTTTTGTGCAAATACATTTGGGTACCAATTAGATCTTGTAAGTAAAGAAATAGCACACAATTTCCCTTAAAATATCAGCTCTATTAGAAACAGCCTCTTAATTTCATTCAATTTATTAACATTTTTATATAATTTTTATTCAAATTAAATTAATTTATATTTTTAATTTAATTTCATTTTTAAATTGTTTTTAAATAGCATTTTAATAAACTAAAATAAATACAAATTCACGTTATTTAATTTTATTTAATTGTATTTTTTATTTAAAGTTAATTCAATTATCAATTTAATCTATTTTAAATTGTATTTAATTTTATTATAATAAATAAACTAATTATTTCTATTAAATTACTTAATTTATATTTTATTTTAAATTATATTTATTTTATTTAAATTGTATTTAACTTATTATAATAAGACTAATTTAAATTTAATTATTAATTTTATTTATTTAGTTAATTAAATTGTATTTATTTTCTATTTAATTAAATAAAATGCAATAATCTAAATAAAATTAACTTAATTTTATTTAAAGTATTACATTTTATTTATTTTAATTTAATTTACTTTTAAATTGTATTTTTTATTTTAATAAAATAATAAATTATTGTAATTATTTAAATTTAATTATTTATTTTATATTGTATATAATTTTTATTTTTATGTTAAATTGTATTTAACTTTTAATAAGATTTAATTTAATTTAATTTCCTGTTGTAACTTGTCAGTGTCTGGCTTCTGCTTGGCAATTTATTTATATATTTATATATTATATATATATATATATATATATATATATATATATATATATATATATATATATATATATATATATATATATATATATATATAGGAATATCCAACAACATTCAAGAACAAGATCAAGTGAGTCAAGATTTTACATTATTAAAATTTTACATAACATTATTTCAAATTATACATTTTATATTACATGATAAAATTAAATACATTTAATATTATACATTAAATATTATGTTTTTTAAATATTATCTTTCAAGATTTAGTAAATGTCAAAATTATTTCTGGGTATTGATGTGCATCGCAAAGAACTTAATTCATACAAGTCAGAAGTTATTCAGGTGTTGTATAAATATCAATTTCCAAACATTGACCTGTATGACTGGTTTTGTGGTCCCGGGTCACATATTACATATGTAATTTGATAATAAACATTTTGTAAATTAGATATTACTCCAAAGATTAAAAATGGGAAGACATTACCATAAGCTCCTCACTACAGCAAGTCTTATTACCTAATCTAAATAAACACACATCAGAGAGAAGATCTGATAGTCAATGTTTACATGTTTTGTGCCGTGTGTCAGAAGTGAAACTGTACCAAATACAAACAGACTGATGCAAGATATGAGAACGCATACAAAAACACAAGAGTTTGAGTGTCACCTAGTGCCAAATGGCCATTCTCCTCTGACCTCTGGCATCAACAAGGCATTTGCACCCACAGAACTGCAGCTCACTGGATATTTCCTCTTTTTCAGACCATTTTCTGTAAACCCTAGAGATGGTTGTGCGTGAAAATCCCAGTAGATCAGCAGTTTCTGAAATACTCTGATCAGCCCATCTGGCACCAACAACCATGCCACGTTCAGTCACTTAAATCCCCTTTCTTCCCCATTCTGGTGCTCGCTTTGACCTGCAGCAGATCGTCTTGACCATGTCTACATGCCTAAATGCATTGAGCTGCTGCCATGTGATTGGCCGATTAGACATTTGTGCAAACGAGAAGTTGGACCGGTGTACCTAATAAAGTGGCCAGTGAGTGTAAGTCTGTAAAATGACAGAAAATGTGCTGCAGTTTCTTACAAGGTTTCTGTAGCATAATATACAACACCAACCCAGACAATATATCACTTTAAACTATTAAACATGTTAATAAAAGTCACTTTTTCCAACTTTTCAAGTTTAAAGATGTTGGAGGAAAGATTAAGATCCTATCATGCAACTCAAAAGCAGAAATAAATAGGAAATAAATGAATCACAAAATATGGAAATGTATATTTTACAGTGTAGCAGCATGTTAGAATAAGAAAACCTTATACTGTAGCATTAAATCATGGTGGGGCTGAAAATAAGCACTGTTTCACGGTTACAAAACCCATCTCAAACTTATCACGACCTCACACCCAAAGCAGAGCCAGAGCTTTAATAACTTTATTACTCTTTCGACAGGAGGCCTGGAGTCAGAGAGAGTGTTGCTGTCAGGAAAGGGAAGGAGAACGAGAGAAACAGAGAAGATTGTGTTTCAATCCGTCTTGTTGCCTTTCTGCGCATGAAATCTTTCACTCGACAGTCAGACTGAGACTAGTTAAAGTTTAATTACAGCATCAATAGATGGATGTGAGGAACTGCGCTGCTCTCCATCTAACACTCCTTTACTTCTGCTGGACATGAACAAACTGATGTCTGATGTCTGAACACCCTGGACGAGAGTTTTAATCTACTCACCTTTAATTACTGGACTTTCATCAAAATGCCTGATCAGAGAAAGCAACTCAGGGAGGAGTGAGGAAGTATTAGAGTAAGAAATTACTTTTTAAAGTGAAATCAAATAAAATAAAATAAATTAAAAATACAAATAAAATAGGATGTAAAGAGATGTTAAATGGATTGTTATTATTATTATTATTATTATTACTAAGAGAAATTACTGGAGTTTCATCAAAATGATCAGAGAAATCACTGCAGAGAGGACTTTTATCTTAAAAGAATTAAATAAATTAATTAAATTAAAATAGGATGTAAGGGGATGTTAAAGGGGTTGTTTTTATTATTACTAGGAAGAACTACTAGACTTTGATCAAAATGCCTGATCAGAGAAAGTAGCTCAGGGAGGACCGTTATTACTGCAAGAAATTACATTTTAAATTAAAATAAAGTTAAACGGATAATTATTATTAGGATAAATAAATTCAACTTTTAGAGTTATTTTCACTGATAAAAGTACTGTCAGTTTATTATTTAATTTTTAATATTATTATTTTAATATTATTGTTTTAATATTATAAACAATTTATATTTAATATTTTTTTTAAATGTAAAGGGATGTTAAAGGGGTTATTATTATTACTAGAAAAATAAAATAAATACAAATAAAATAGGATGTAAAAAGAGATTATTATTATTATTATTATTATTATTATTAGGAAAAAATTACTGGATTTTCATTGAAATGCCTAACCAGAGAAAGCAAGTCAGGGACGACTGTTATTATAGAATGTACAAAACATACATAAAATACATTTTAAAATAAAGTTAAATAAAATAAAATATAAACATAATATATATATAAAGGGAATAGTATATATAAATACTATTATAAACAATATATAATATATATATATATATATATATATATATATATATATATATATATATATATATATATATATATATATATATATATATATATATATATATATATAAAATAAAAAATATCTAAATATATAATATAATAAAATAATAAAAAATAATATATAATATATAGAATAAAAAATAAATTAAGTGTCACTTTAATACCAAAGAAAGCCTTTATTGTCCAAAAATAAAAGAAAAAAGTAAAGAAAATAAAAAAATATAAATAAACAAAAGAAACATAAAATAAAGTAAATAAAAAATTACATAAGAAAAATAAATAAAAGAAAAAAAGAAAGTAGAAAAAGAAAAAGAAATAGTAAAGAAAAAATATCAATAAAAGAAAAAAATTCATTCATTCATTTTCCTTCGGCTTAGTCCCTTTATTCATCAGGAGTCGCCACAGCGGAATGAACCACCAACTATTCTTGCTTATGTTTTACACAGAGGATGCCCTTCCAGCTGCAACCAAGTACTGGGAAACACCCATACACTCTCACATTCACACACTACAGCCAATTTAGTTAATCAATTTCCCTATACCACATGTGTTTGGACTGTGGGGAAAACCGGAGCACCCGGAGGAAACCCACATCAACATGGGGAGAACATGCAAACTCCACACAGAAATGCCAACTGACCCAGCCGGGACTCGAACCAGCGACCTTCTTGCTGTGGGGCGACAATGCTAACCACTGAGCCACCATGCTACCTAAAAATTTTTAAAAAGTAAAATATAAAAATATAATGCAATAAATAGGAAGTAAAGTGATGTTAAATAGATGATGATGATTATTATTATTACTAGAAAAAGTTCAGTCAAACAGAGTTATTTTCATTGTGAACACACTGTCACTTTAATAACAATGTGAATGAGTGTGTATGGATGTTTCCCAGAGATGGGTTGCAGCCGGAAGGGCATCCGCTGCGTAAAACATGTGCTGGATGAGTTGGTGGTTCATTCCGCTGTGGTGACCCCGGATTAATAAAGGGACTAATCCAAAAACAAAATGAATGAATGAATTTGTAAATGGTAAAACAGATAATAAAAATAATAAATAGTGAATATTTTAATTTTAATTTTCAGAAATTCAAGGTAAAATAGTTACAAAATTGAACTAAAACGGAAAATAAACAGTGACTGACATGAGTTTTTTTCTGAAATTAATCATTTTAACATCAAATATTAAAAAGCAGAATCTATTGTCTGCAGCTTTGACAGCTCTGTTCTCATCATCCAATACAGAGACTCTGCAGAAAGAGCTCCGAGTCTGCAGTGTTTGGATGAGACGAACTGCGTGTTTGGCTGGAAATGAACAATCCTTCTCCTCCAAACACGGTCACAAAAACCCATCTTTTCCACATTCATCTCTTCCATTCTCCTCTCACTGCCTCCGCCCAGTGACTTACAGCCAAGTGTTTGAGAAGTAAGCAGAATATTTTCTTGGACAGTAATGAAATGCATTAGTTTTTATCTAGTTGGTGGAAAAAAAATAAATAAATAAAAAAATGGAGATAGTGATTTTGTAGCGGGATAACAAAAGTGCCAAAAGAAAAGACAAGAAGTGACAAAACACCCTAACAGTTCAAAATGTGTGTGCACATTTCATATAGGATATATACAGGGGCTGGACAATGAAACACTGGCCTATGTAGTGTTGAAGGTTTCATGGCTAAATGTGAGCAGCCTGGTGGCCAATCTTCATTGATTGCACATTTCACCAGTAAAGCCAATCACATGGCAGCAACTCCATGCATTTAGGCATGCAGACATGGTCAAGACGATCTGCTGCAGTTCAAAGCGAGCATCAGAATGGAGAAGAAAGGGGATTTAAGTGACTTTGAACATAGCATGGTTGTTGGTGTCAGATGGGCTGATCTGAGTATTTCAGAAACTGTTGATGTACTGGGATTCACACACACACACACACACACACACACACACACACAACCATATCTAGGGTTTACAGAGAATGGTCTGAAAAAGAGGAAATATCCAGTGAGCGGCAGTTCTGTGGGCGCAAATGCCTTGTTGATGCGAGACGTCAGAGGAGAATGGCCAGACTGGTTCCAGCTTATGGAAAGGCAACAGTAACTCAAATAAGCACTCGTTACAACCGAGGTCTGCAGAAGAGCATCTCTGAACACACAACACGTCCAACCTTGAGGCGGATGGGCTACAGCAGCAGAAGACCACACCGGGTGCCACTCCTGTCAGCTAAGAACAGGAAACTGAGGCTACAATTCACACAGGCTCACCAAAACTGGACAATAGAAGATTGGAGAAACGTTGCCTGATCTGATGAGTCTCCATTTCTGCTGCCACATTCATATGGTCGGGTCAGAATTTGGCGTCAACAACATGAAAGCATGGATCCATCCTGCCAGCTCTTCGGCAGTTGCTGCAGAGATCAATCTAGCTCTCTCTATATACAAATACACTTAAAAAAACAACTTTTCATCTGCACCAGGCTCGCGGCAATCTCCTCCTATGCGGTTTCTTTAATCTGCAAGTCTTTATTTTACAAATCATATAGACGATACAGTACTGTGTGCTTCTCAAGCTCTATGAGGAGTGTCATTCATGTCTGGTGCACTCAGAAGACAGTCGCCTGTGATATCACGTCATTTGGTTTTTGATTGTCAGGAGGATGTAGGCCTAGTTATAATAATATTTATACAATATAGTGATAATGATATTTATACATGATCAAACTAGTGTTACTTTCTCCGCTTCAGTAATGTCCAGCTGCAGAGTAACAGCTTATGCAAAGGATGAGATGCACAAAAGTAATCAATGCATGCTCTTCTTTTACTTATGTTCGTGTTGTCAGGTTCACAGTCTAAAACAGCTCCTGAGTGGAATAACTTAGGTAAAAATAACAAAGCTTTCCTCCTCTGCTTCATCTGCACAGCACATGGCGAGCTCACATCATCCAGCATGCATGTAGAACTACACTACCCACAATACACTTCGCTGTGGACTACAAGTCCCGTAAATAGCAGTCTTAAAGCGGCCACTTTCTATTTCCCCTCTGCTGCAACACTAGTGTACAACTTATAATAATAAAATTGCTTTACATTTGGTTTTGTAGTTCGGACCTAATAAATGTTTAAGCAGGTTTAATCGTTTAAGTTCATTTGATTGGTCGGCGCTTGTGGTGAAGTGGTTAGTGCGTCGACACATGCACGCCGGTGCTCGCGGTGACCCGAGGTCGATTCCCGCCTCGCAGTCCTATGCTGATCTTTCCCCCTCTCTCTGCTACCCATGATTTCTTGTCAATAATCTCTACTGTCCTATACATTAAAGGTGAAATATAAATAAAATCAGTGGGTATTATTAACACATCTATTGGGTAAAATTCCTACTTTTTACTGTCATTCAATGTGTTTTGGTTATTATCAATGCACTGTCACTTTAATTGAGTGTGAGCAGTGCGGCAAAAATAGACCCAACACCAAAACTATCGCAGCACTGCTGCTTCAGCGACGCTCACGCCTCGCACTGACGTGCTGCTGCTGCGTGCGGTATGAAAACTCTTATCTGTTTACATGGAAAATACATGCGCTGCTCACGCTTGCGGTGTGAAACAGGCTTTATAGTTAAACATTGCAAAGTATGATCAACTATAAACTATAATATGATCAACTATAATCGAAACTCAACATTGCAGATCCCGAGATGTGACTATTGAGGATGCACATACTGCTGAAACAATATATTGTGCATTTGTTTCATGTTATTTAATAGAAGAGTGACTCTACTCTGTAATTACAATGCAACATGCATTACACCATAACCAGGACACCTTAAAGTGCAACCTGTTTATTAATCTTGGCGCATTGCAACATTTATTAATACATTATTAAAATCAGATGCTGTATTTTTGCTATTTTAACGGGCCTGAGCTAACTAACAGCTGCATTTTTATATATTTATTTTTTAGCATTAAAAGTTTTTTTTTTTTATTTATTTAATTTATATTTTTTTATTTATCATTTTTTCTATTTAATTTAATTTAATTTTCTGGGTACTGTAGCCCCCTCGTGTGATATCTCGGTATTGTCCATATTCTTATTCCTCCACTTGCATTGCTTCTTAGAAAACAAATCGGTGAAGAAGTCTCCCACGGGATCTCCGAGCTGCTTGTGACTTCGGAGCTGATGGTGAGATTGGATGTGTCACTTATTATTCACTATTCAGAACGGATGAGTTACAATGGACTGGAATTCAATAGGATGCAATCACAGCTCTAGAATATAGCAGTAAGAGCTGGATTTCTACAATAAACGCCTCTTGTGCTGAAGTGTGTGTGTGCATAAGAGAGTTCGCATGAGTGCATCTGTGTGCGTGGGTGTAGGTGTGTGTGTACAGGTTTATGTGGTTTACAGGGACAAAAAGTTGTATGATGACGACATGAGTATGACAAAGTTATATTAAAGACCTTGTGTCCCTGTAATTCAAAACACTTAAAAATCATACGTAATGTCTTTTGGAATGAAACATTTAGGGCTTGGTTTTGGGAGTAATGGTGAGATAAAGCCACGTAATAAGCATCTTTACCATACATTAAAATACATTACACCTTTGGAGTGTCCCTGTAAACCATGTATACAAGTATGTGTGTCCCTGCCACTGTGTGTGTGTGTGCGCGTGTCTGTAGTGCGAGTGTGTGAATCAGCCCATGAGCTCAGGGATTTTTGTCCGGCAGCTGTATTTCAGTATCTTTCTCCCTCAGGATCTGCTTCGGTCCTCAGAGAGTAGCTCTTTTTTTCTCTGTGTCCTTTTGATGCGCAGAAAACCTCCGGTGCTCATATTCCTGGAACTCCAGCCACAGAGAGAAAAGAGCAGCACAGGTACAACACAAGATGAAGGACAAGATAGATAGATATAGATAGAGAGATAGATAGATAGATAGATAGATAGATAGATAGATAGATAGATAGATAGATAGATAGATAGATAGATAGATAGATAGATAGATAGATAGATAGATAGATAGATAGATAGATAGATAGATAGATAGATAGATAGATAGATAGATAGATAGATAGATAGATAGAACAGACAGACATAAAGGCAGAGTGAGACTAGACAGACAGAAAAATAGACTAGATGGATGGACAGACATATAGATGGAAAAAATAAACTAGACATACAGACAAATGAACAGAAAAATATACTAGACAGAAATATAGACAAGATCGACAGAAAAAGAAACCAGACAGGCAACAAGACCAGACAGAGATAGACAGAAAAACAGACTAGACCGACACAAAAAAAAAATTAAAATAAAATAATTAAAAAAAAGACAGACACAGATAGACGGAAAACGAGACCTAGATGGACAGACAAAAAAAGAAACTACAAAGACAGTCAGATAGAAAAATAGATAACAGACAGATAGAAGAGACTAGAAATACAGACACACAGACAGAAAAAGACTAGGCAGACAGACAGAAAAAGAGACCAGGTGGAGAGACAAAAAATGAGACCAGAGAGACAGACAAACAGACAGACAGACAGACAGAAAAAGGAGACCAGACAGAAAAAAAAAGACCAGATGGGCAGACAGAAAAAGAAACCAGACGGACCGATAGATGGACCGAAAACAAGACTAGACAGACAGAAAAGAGAACAGACGGACCGAAAATGAGACTAGACAGACAGAGAGAAAAAGAGACCAGACGGAAAAAGAGACCAGACGGACAGACAGAAAAAGAGACCAGACGGACAGACAGAAAAAGAGACCAGACGGACAGACAGAAAAAGAGACCAGACAGACAGACAAAAATGAGACCAGACAGACAGACAGAAAAGAGACCAGACGGACAGACAGAAAAAGAGACCAGACGGACAGACAGAAAGAGAGACCAGACAGACAGACAGAAAAAGAGACCAGACGGACAGACAGAAAAAGAGACCAGACGGACAGACAGAAAAAGAGACCAGACGGACAGACAGAAAGAGAGACCAGACGGACAGACAGAAAAAGAGACCAGACGGACAGACGGAAAAAGAGACCAGACGGACAGACGGAAAAAGAGACCAGACGGACAGACAGAAAGAGAGACCAGACGGACAGACAGAAAAAGAGACCAGACGGACAGACAGAAAAAGAGACCAGACGGACAGACAGAAAAAGAGACCAGACAGACAGACAGAAAAAGAGACCAGACAGACAGACAGAAAAAGAGACCAGACGGACAGACAGAAAAAGAGACCAGACGGACAGACAGAAAGAGAGACCAGACGGACAGACAGAAAAAGAGACCAGACGGACAGACGGAAAAAGAGACCAGACGGACAGACGGAAAAAGAGACCAGACGGACAGACAGAAGAGAGACCAGACGGACAGACAGAAAAAGAGACCAGACGGACAGACGGAAAAAGAGACCAGACGGACAGACGGAAAAAGAGACCAGACGGACAGACAGAAAGAGAGACCAGACGGACAGACAGAAAAAGAGACCAGACGGACAGACAGAAAAAGAGACCAGACGGACAGACAGAAAAAGAGACCAGACGGACAGACAGAAAAAGAGACCAGACGGACAGACAGAAAAAGAAACCAGACAGACAGACAGAAAAAGAGACCAGACGGACAGACAGAAAAAGAGACCAGACGGACAGACAGAAAAAGAAACCAGAGTGACCGATAGACGGACCGAAAACGAGACTAGACAGACAGATAAAGAGACCAGACGGACAGACAGACAGAATTCTCCATTTTAAGTCAAAATGAGTCAGTTTAATATTCATGCTTTAGTTCATAAAACAATGTAAAGATTAAGTTTGTCTCTGCCGCGCCATTTTTATTCCACAACTTTACCAACTGATCTCAAAGCTCAAAGTCATCACCCCAAAAACTGAACATGTAAAGAAAAGCATTGTATTGCATGCCTTTAATCTCCCTTTCCCATATAAAACGACAGGAGTGAAAACGTCCGAGTGCAGTGATTGATGTGGAGTTCCAGCATTGCATTATTTGTTAGTGCAGAAAATGATTCATCTGAACTCTTCACCGTGAACTCTCTGAACTGGTTTGCACTCACAGAAAGTGTGTTTGCATATTGGACATCAGTGTTGTTGTGGGATCACCCATGATCAAGTGAAACGCCGGCAATGCCACGACAGAAAGCGCCAGTCCATTTACTGTAAACACGCTGCATTCAGCCAATGTGTTTGACCACACACAAACACGCTGAAGGAATGCGTTACAGATCATGTCCATCAGAACACACACACACTCTATTTACATCAGCTTCTCCTTTTTTAGTTAAATGAAAATCACAGAAAATCCTTAGTCAGTTATCGCATTGACATACTGTACTGATATGCATTCATGATCTCATTAATATTGGTGCTGAAACAGATTTCCACTGCTCTTCAGGTTTTTCTAATGTGGTCGTGTGACTCAATCAACTCCCAGAAGGCAGACGGTAGACATATTACAGCAGAAATTCTCCTGTTGCATCATACAGTAGACATGAACTGCAGAAATTGGATTTGTATCTAATAGCAATACATGAATTTGACTCACTGACTGATTCTACACTGAAAACTGCTGTTTGTTCAAACTACGCATTTAAAATAAGCTGAAATGACACAAGCAGGCCGCGTTAGGAAACATCACGGTGGCGCAGTGGTTAGCACAGTCACCTCACAGTAAGAAGGTTCCTAGTTCAAGGCTCGGCTGGGTCAGTTGGCATTTCTGTGTGGAGTTTGCATGTTCTCACCGTGTTGGCGTGGGTTTCCTCCAGATGCTCCGGTTTCCCCCACAGTCCAACAACATGCGCTATAGGGGAATTGAATAAGCTAAATTGTTCATAGTGTATGGGTGTAAATGAGTGTGTATAGATGTTTCCTAGTGTTGAGTTGCTGCTGGAAGGGCATCCGCTCCGTAAAACATATGCTGGATGGTGGTTCATTCCACTGTGGCGACCCCTGATTAATAAAGAGACTAAGCCTAATGAAATGAATGAAAGATTTAAAAGCCGGACTTGTGCAACAATTTGGTCCAAAATAATCATACTTCATTTGTCAACAATATTTTTCACAGAGTTCACTCCAGAGTCGTGTTGCAGATAAAATATGATAAAATTAAAATGTCATTCAACAAAAAGAGCCAACAGAGATGCATTTAAAGTAACATTTTGAAGCTTTAACTCATATGAGACAGAGGCAGTAGATACTGTATTTGCATATCTGTGTATGTCTGTATGTGGCGTGATGAAGACTATCATCATTTTATTGCTGTATTTTTTGTTCCTCTTAAGTGCACACACTAGGCCTGGGTGGTAATATGGTATACCGCGGGATCTAGAAATAGCAACGGTGTCAGTTTCAATACCGTTATACCGTCATAAAAAACAATGCACTTATATAGGAGACAAGTATTAAGTATTATTTAATGCCTAAAAATGCACATGTGTGATTGTTATCACAGGACAGTGTGGAGGAGAGAGAGAGAGGTGAGGTAAGATGGCGAGTCGCACACCAAGTGAGCTGGTCTCGAAAAAGAACACAACCTCTGCAGTTTGGCAGTGTTTCGACCGGCCGAGAAGGGAGACGTGGTAAATACAAACTAGAAGTCTGCATTCCCGCTGCTGTACCGTAAGAGACGCGGGACCCCACCAGATTTCTTGCAGTGCAGGAATAAATTTCCGAATTAAGCGCGGGAGCGGTCGGTAACTCTGGTGTCATTTGAACAGGAGCGGGCGGTCTAACAATATCACTCACGAGCGAGCGAGCGAGCACACGCACATCCGCATGGATGCTGTTTATGTGTGTGAGTGTGTGTGTGTGTGTGAATGAGAAAGAGCATGATGATTTGCTTTGCTGGCTTGGTGCTGTCTGTGTGTGTGTGTGTGTGTGTGTGTGTGTGTGTGTGTGTGTGTGTGCGTGTGTGTGCGTGAACAAGAGGGAGCGTCCCGTGCAGACCTCTAATATGAACTAGACAAACAGGTGACCGTGACCCTAAGGTCGCATATGGGGATTTCAGTTTCTGAATGGTTTAGGCACAAGCCAACAGTTTGCTGACGCTGTCTAAGCCTTACATCATCATTTTATTATTATGCACGGTAATACCCATTACCAAGGTAAAATAGGGAGGGGGTTTGACAGTAATCAAAACTTGGATACCGCCCAAGCCTACACACACACACACACACACACACACACACACACACACACACACACACACACACACATATATATTATGCAAATGCATTGTCAACAAAGATACTAAATAAATACATTTTAAAAACGATTGTATTATATATTATTAAAATATTGGGTAACACTTTATTTTGATGGTCCATTTGAGTATTAGTTGACTGTTTGCTTAATATCTATTGATACAGACATTTAACAGACTATAGGAAACTTTGCAAGTACATATCAACTTACACTAAACCTAACCCCAACCCTAACACTCTACTTATAATCTAATGAGAAGTAGTTGGGATGTAAATGCAATGTACCTTAAATTCAACAAACAGACCATCAAAATAAGTGTGACCAAATATTGTATTTATCACTTGCCAATTAATAGTCAATTTTATTCTAGTGTTGTTTGACATTAAAAAAGCTTTGGGGTTTCCTAAAACATGATGAGAGTGTCAGAATCTGTGCTGTACATCACATGTTACACACCATTGTACAAACAGTAAATTATGCATAATTACATGAACTAATCCTAAATCTAATCCCAACTCTATACTGCACTCATATTACATGAAGGCACAATTGTACTGTAACAAGGACACTGTACATAAAATATATTGTATGCATACACTCAAAAATAAAAAGAAGATTCTGCTTGTTCAAAGAACTTATTTAAAATGAGTTAAAAACGACAATTATTTTGTGTTTTTGGGACAACTTAACTGTTTTATGTTCAATTCACTTAAAACAGGGGTGCTCAACCCTGTTCCTGGAGATCTACCTTCCTGCAGAGTTTAGCTCCAACCCTGATCAAACACAACTAAATAGGATCTGAAGGAGCACTTGGTAGTTAAAGACAGGTGTGTTTGATCGAGATCTGCAGGAAGGTAGATCTCCAGGAACAGGGTTGACTTGACTTAACTTTTAAACTCTTAAAAGCTGACTTGAATCTTGTGTTGTGCAAACATGAAGTAATTGTGTGCAATCCAGCATTTCTTACAGCGTAGCCTACTGTAGTTCACTTTTAAAGCTGAAAACAATCCAAATGTTATGTACAGTAAATACTGTACGTACAGATCTGTTTATGTCTGCATGTGTGTGTGTGTGTGTGTGTGTGTGGTGATGTAGGCCATCGTGCTCTGTCTTTCTCACTGAGGTGTGTGTAAATGCTGTGTAGTGAACAGAGAGATGAGGGCATCCAGTGTGAACAGCTGGGTTCAGTGTGATGGCGGCGCTGCACATCAGTGAACATGAACTGGAAAACACACCTAGGTGCAGACGTGATCAACAGCAGCGCAGAATTAGACATCTGAAGCTATGAGAATACATGTATGTGCAACATAATGACTATTACAAACACATTGATTCATTTATTTTCCTTCAGCTTTGTCTCTTATTTATCAAGGGTCACCACAGTGGAATAACCCGCCAACTATTCTGGCATGTTTTATGTAGCGGATGCCTTTCCAGCTGCAACCCAGTACTGGAAAACGCCTATACACACACTCTCACACACTATGGCCAATTTAGTTTTACCAATCCATTTTTTTTTTTTTGAAGAAAAATATAATATAAATATACTTTAAGCTGGCAGGCGACACGGTGGCTCAGTGGTCAACACTATTGCCTCACAGCAAGAAGGTCGCTGAGTCGAGTCCCAACTGGGTCAGTTGGCATTTCTGCATGGAGTTTGCATGTTCTTCCTGTGTTGGCGTGGGTTTCATCCGGGTGCTCCGGTTTCCCCCACAGTCCAAAAACATGTGCTATAGGGAATTGATTAACTAAATTAGCCATATTGTGTGTGTGAGAGAATAAGTATTTCCCAGTACTGGGTTGCAGCTAGAAGGGCTTCTGCTTACATAAGGACATATGCTTGATAAGTTGGCAGTTCATTCCACTGTGGCGACCCCTGATGAATAAAGGGACAAAGCAGATGGAAAATGAATGAATAAATGTATACTTCAGGATTTAATGCACACATCCAACACACTTCAGTTACACAAAGAAAAACCTCTTCAAAATAGGGGTGCTAGTCAACATGATGCTAGAAAGACGGATATGCTTAGAAGATTGGCATGCTTGCTTTCTAGGATGGAGTATTAAATCAGTAGCAATGTGTTCAGAAAATAAATCATAAATTTAAATCAAGCTCCTCCAAAGTTATAATGACTTTGTTCTGTACTCTGGTCATCGCAGCAATGATACAGCAAGTTTCAATGGGAAACTTCCCGACAGATGTGTCTGCTTACAACTTTGCTGTTCTGTCAATGTAAATCTTTCAAATTGCAAGAAACCTCAAGTCTGAAAGTAGAAGAGCAGGGGCGTCAAACTCAGTTCCTGAAGGGCTGCAGCCCTGCACAGTTTAGTTTCAACCCTGCTTCAACACACTGAAGCTGCGGTCAACCTGGACTTTTCTCCCCATAGACTTCCACTCATATACACGCGAATGCGTCAGACCAGAAATGCAAGCTCATGCGGCAAGTTTCGCAGTTCGCTACGTTGGAAAGTTCAAGCTTGGTGAACTCTGACCTGCGAAAACTTGACTGCGTGAGACCAATCGAGGATCAAAACAGGACCTCTCTGGACAGAAATTTTAAATTTGGACTAATCACTTGCTTTTTTAATGTCTAATCATCTTGTTTAATCCCGCCCCTTCCTTTTCAAACAAGCCTGAAGGACTCAATTAGTTTGATCAGGTGTGTTTAAGTAGGGTTGAAACAAAACTGTGCAGAGGAAACCCACGCCAACACGGGGAGAACATGCAAACTCCACACAGAAATGCCAACTGACCCAGCCAAGTCTCGAACCAGCAACCTTCTTGCTGTGAGGCAACTGGGCTACCCACTATGCCACCGTGACACCTAAAAAGTTTCCAAATTATCCAACTTACTATGGATCATAAAAGTGACTAAATGTAGTGTTGACTGCGTTCAACCGAGATGGAGAGAAACGCCCACCTCGCTTATGGAGCACTCAGAGCACACAGTATACTGTTATGCGTGAGCCTAATGCAGGAGTGCAATAAAGCAATGCAGTTAAACACAAGCATATTCCTCCGTTCTTACCCCTAACCCAAAGTAATAACAACGACACCCATTCAATATTAATTCACACAGTGGCAAAAGTTGAACTATTTTGAAAATTGACCACGCCACGTGTGTGAGGAACAGCTGGTGGTGGACATAGTAACAAACAGCAGATCACAAGCACAAAATCGCGAGGTTTTGGACACGATAAGTGTGATAGACCATACAGATTTAACCTGAGAGATACATTACAAGCACTGACCTATAATAGATAAGTGATTACAAGAGTGTCTGTCCAGAGCTGTGATCATAGAGCTGCTATCAAGAGTTGGAGAGGAGCAAATATTTTAATGTCCTTGCATGTATTTAAGCCTTTTTACATTCAAGAACTGAAAGTTCTGGGTTTTTGATAATATTGCAAGTTCACTAAAACCTGGCTGGAAAATTAAATAAACATTTATTTCAATTCAATTCGATTTAATAATATATCTTCTAATATAGGCCTAGTAATTGCAATAAATAGTAGTTTATAGGTCTGTTTCCTTTTAGTAAAAAAGTAATGTATTAATAGGTGCACATTTTAACTTCTTATGCATCAAATAAAGCCTATACACTCCAAACTTTTTCTTCATTGAGACATGTTGAATTCTTCTTCCATCATTTGCAGGGTTTCTAAATTGCACTGTTACAGTCATTTTTTACCATTTTTAACTATTATTCTCTGTAAAGCTACTTCTGACCATTACAGGTCCACACTAAATGGTTATAAGAGGTGCATTTAAGAGATTTCATGCAACATCGTTTATTCTTTTAGGTAAAGAGAGATCTCCACTTAAAGGGCACCTATGGTAAAAAATCTACTTTTCAAGCTGTTTGGACAGACATATGTGCATGTATGGTGTATAGAGCGTCATATTGGGGTGATATAAACACACCCAGTGCTTTTTTTTCAATTTAACAACATAAGAAACGGTGGACCAATTGGAGCTGTTTTCAAACAGACAGCAACTTTACGTAGGAGAGCGGTCCCCCCGCCCACCAATATTGATTGACAGGCGCGTCATCATATCCTCAGTTTGTTGATTCACATCCGCCATTTTCAGCGTGAGTCGAAGCGATATCACTAAAGGAACACGCTAGCTCTATTTTTAGATGCAAGTCTCATTGGGCTCAACACAAGAGCAATATTCTCCACATTATCGCTCTAATCGGAATTATTGGTTGTATCTTTAGGTAGGTTTGCAAACATGTGTACTTCTCATTGAGTCTACCTTATACTTCAGCCGTTTGCATTTCTCGCAATCCCAGAAGCTCCCTGTGATCTTAACTAGCATGTGTTTTAGAATTCTAAACATCAGTTTCTATCAGGGTACACTCAAGTTGACGGCTGGGCGCCGCGGACCGCTGCAGAAACCTATGTTTAGAATTCAAAAATGCGTGGCGCGACGATTCGGGACACTTCATGTTTCTGCCGCGCTACAGAGAGTGTCTGGTGTGCCGTGTCGCGGCTTCGAGCGCCGCATCCGGTGCCTTAGTCAAAGTTAATTCAGTGTGCGTGGTTATTAGTTTCTGTGTACAAGCTCGGCACTTGAAACTAGCACACAGTTGGCTGTAAAACTGCACAAAGACACAAATGATTTTGTACTCTCTGCTTGGTCTGTGTCCGAGTCGTACATGTACGACTGAATGCGGATCCTCTCACTCCTGCTCCTTCTCTCAGTCTGCCTGTCAGACTCTGTTGCAAACGCAGAGCGGGTGAGCTCATGGCCCCGCCCCCTTGTTACGTTGGCGGGAAGCCGAAACTAATCTACCTTTGAAGCAACACACCCCTAAATCAGCGAGCTGTGGACACGCCCCCAACATGACACTTTTTAACACATTATAATAAAAAAATCTGAATTGTGTTTTAAACTGAACCTAAACTGGCACACTCAGAAGAACCATAATATTAATATTAAATCATAAAAAAGAGGTAAACTATGTGCCCTTTAAGTATCATACCTGGAGGGAAAATGTACTTTAGGCATTATAAAGCATCAGAATCGGTACGCTGTATTGGCTGATCACCATGACAAGAAATCGGTACTTGATATCAGCTGCTAAAATCCTGATCGGAGCATTCCTATTGGCTATTCTGTGGTGTTGTTGTGAAAATTAACTTTAACCCTTTATTCCCCACAGCCACATGCCTGGCCAGCTCTCAGTGATAGTAATCAATCACATGATCCCTTGCACTCCACTAGTGTCTGAAGGGAAATGAGCGTTCACGTTTTACTGGATCTAGCACTACATATTTGGCGATGTATCGATGTCGTATCGATGTCAATGCATTCAAGCAAAAGATCCGAACAAAGGACGAATTATTCATTTAAATGAGTCGACTAAATAGAATCAAAAGTTTTCAACACGGTGCACTTTCAGATTTAAACTTCGGCTGGATGTTTCCATTCACAGCTGATGCACACTGCATGCATGGTCATTTTCAAAAACTCATAATAGGGGCTCTTTAAAACCATAATTTCCAAAAGCTTTCAAACCACCAATACACCATTGCCATGTTAATATACGACCAAATTGCATAATTTAAAAAAATATATATACATTTTTAGATAAAAATTAAAATTCCCAAAATGCAAATGCATTATCAACTAACCTGACCTTAAAATCAGACATTACCCAGTTCTCACACTCATGTCTCAGATATTGCTATCTTTAGACACCCAAACAGTCTCCTTTTTATAATAGTATATTGTGAACAAAAAGAGAAACCCAATATCTACCACTTCACCAAAACTGGTGTGTTCTTACCTGCGTGATCATACAGTGTGTGGGAAGGTTCATCACTTGGGGGGGAAAATAAAGAGCAGTTCAGGTTTGGCTCGGTGTTTTAAAGAGTGTGGGTGCAGCGAGCACAATGCAGCACTCAGATACACAACATTATCTCTGCTCCACAAACTCAAACGCTTGTCAGAAAAGAAAAAAGCAGCAGATCTTTTGGCACACCAAAACAGTTCAAGTGCGTAAAGAGAGACGATTCTGCATTATATGAAATCAAAAAGCAGCAGATCTTTGTGCATCTGAGCCAAAAATCTTGAGCCGTCGTGATGATGCAGCAGCACTGAAATGCAGGAGAAAAATGATTTAAGAGCAACCGCTTTGCTTGCTCCACTTTCGATTTGCATATGCTTTTCATGCAAGGCAGATACTCTGATTAGCTGGAACAGACACATGCCGATTTTAATTTCGTACATACATGCTGTTCACACCTGAATTTATATGCAAAAATGAACAACGCTTACATTGATTTGAGATTCAAAGACAAAATCCTTCACGTTCCAGCATTACTGATGAAAAAACACTCATAGATGGAGGCATTTTCTGCACACACACACACTCTTGTTCCTATATCCCAGTGGGGACTCTTATAGATGTAATGATGGTTTTATTATGCAACCCGTATGTTCTATTCCTCAAAACCCTCACAGAAAACTATTTTAACTTTTACATTTTCAAAAGACTTCATTCTGTGTGATTTATAAGCATGTTAACCCATGTAGATGTCAATTTTAGTCCCCACAGTAACTCAAGTCCCCATAAGTCTGTGTGTATTCAGGTTTAGGTCCCCACTGAGATATAAAAACATGTACACACAGAGACTTGTTCCTGTATTTCAATTTCTCATTGACATAATAATGGTTTTATTATGCAAACTGTATATTCTACACCCCAAATCTACCCCTAAACTTTACCCTGACAGCAAATAATTTGCACATATACATATATACATACCTAATTCCCATTGATTTATAAGAATGTTCACCTAAGGAGAGCCTTAATTTTGGCCCCCACATTGACTCAAGTGCCCATGAGTCTGTGTGTTTTCAGATTTAAGTCCCCACCAGGATATAAAAACAAGTACACACACTCAGACTCCTTCCTATATCCGGGGACTGTCATAGATGCAATGATGGTTCTGTCATGCAAACCAAATTCTGTACCCCAACTGCAAACAATCTACTCTTTTACATGTACAAAACACTTCATCCTGTGGGATTTAGAAGCATGTTTACCCATGGAGACCTCAACTTTGGTCCCCACAGTAACACAAGTCTGTGTGTATCCAGGTTAAAGTCACCACCAGGATATTAAAAACATGTACACACACAGAGAGACTTGTTCCGATATCCAATTGGGGACTTTTACAGGTGTAATGATGGTTCTTTTATGCAAACCTAATATTCTATCCCCCAGCCCCAATACTATCACTAAACCCAACCCTCACAGCAAACAATCTGGACTTTTACATGTTCAAAATACCTCATTCTGTATGATTTACAAACATGTTTACCCATGGAGACCCTTAATTTTGGCCCCCACATTGACTCAAGTGCTCATGAATGTGTGTATTCAGGATTAAGTCCCCACCAGGACATAAAACAAGTACAAAGTACACACACACACACACACACACTTAGACTCCTTCCTAAATTCCAGTGGGGACTCCAATAGATGCAATGATGGTTCTATTATGCAAACCATATTCTGAACCCCAACAGCAAACAATCTGGACTTTTACATGTTCAAAATACCTCATTCTGTATGACTTACAAACATGTTTACCTATTGAGACCCTTAATTTTGGCCCCCACATTGACTCAAGTCCTCATGAGTGTGTGTATTCAGGTTTAAGTCCCCACCAGGACATAAAACAAGTACAAAGTACACACACACTCACACTTAGACTCCCTCCTAAATTCCAGTGGGGACTCCCATGTATGCAATGATGGTTCTATTATGCAAACCATATTCTGAACCCCAACAGCAAACAATCTGAAGTTTTACATGTTCAAAATACTTCATTCTGTATGGTTTATAAGCATGTTTACCCATGGAGACCTCAACTTTGGTCCCAAGAGTGACTCAAGTCCCCATGAGTCTGTGTGTATTCAGGTTTAAGTCCCCACCGGGATATAAAAACACACACACAAACACACTCACACGTACACCCACATGTTGAAAAAGGTGTCCCTTTAATAAATTGCGCTGGCCTTGTTTTGGGTTGTCATATAAACAGATATTCTTCGATTATGTAAGAGTGTGTGTGTTGCGTAACTCACACTAGGATGACCAATCAGGAATGACAGAGCGATGTATCCCGATTCTGCAGGGCTGATGAAAGCGTGGCTCTTCAGACTCTCCATCCGCTCGCTGAAGAAGAGCCACTGATGCACTTCAGCTACTCTGTTTGCCCCAAAACTACTTCACACGCGGCCGCTCAACTCTATAGACACAAATTGCACATGTACTTTCAGTCTGCACGGACATAGAAACAAAAGGATGGGGAATACAGAGAGACTTGGAAACAAAAAGTTTGGTTGACGACAAAAATACACACCTCAATAGCCTGAATGTTTACAAAGTTGCTTCATACAAATAAAAAAAAGAATCCTTTTAAAAAGGGTCACCTATTTATTGCATAGTGTATAAACTCACCGGCCACTTTATTAGGTACACCTTACTTGTATCGGGTTGGACCCCGCTTTTACCTTCAGAACTGCCTTAATCCTTCGTAGCATAGATTTAACAAGCTACTGGAAATATTCCTCAGAGATTTTGCTCCATATAGACATGATAGCATCTCGCAGTTGCTGCAGATTTGTCGGCTGCACATCCATGATGCCAATCTCCCATTCCACCACATCCCAAAGGTGCTCTATTGCAAGCGTTTTCAAACTGTAAGTCGCGACCAACAACCATGCCATGTTCAAAGTCACGTAAATCCTCTTTATGCCCAATTCTGATGCTCGGATTGAACTGCAGCAGATCGTCTTGGCCATATTAACTTGCCTAAATGCATTGAGCTGCTGCCATGTGATTGGCTGATTAGAAATTTGCGTTAACAGTTAGACAGGTGTACCTAATAAAGTGGCCGGTGAGTGTATACTGAAGTCTGCACTTCCTGAAGTTCATGTTTTCAGATTCATGTTGCTAATATAAAATATATCACTTTTTTAAATTGTTAAACTTTAAAATATATTGATCTCTTTAAATTATAATAAACCAAAAACTTAAATACATAAAATAATAATAATGCAATAGAAAAACTGTATAGTAAAACTAAAATTTTTAAACAAAGATAAAATTAATATATAATTTAAGTAGCATGAAAGATCTCATATTTTCCCAAGAAAGAAGCACATTTCTTATTAGCGATTAATCTAAATGAGTTAATTGTTCTATTTCGCATAAGAAGTCTTTAAGAGTTGGTATTTTTTAAAGAAACCTCGGTTTGTTAAGTAAAGTTCCCAGTAAGTATAAGAAAATTCACAGTAGTCAAATACTAAATTCTAACGACTTGTTTTACTAGTTTTTGGTTTACAAAATAACAATGTGCAAATTACAACTCACATTAACCTTGCAAAAGCAATATGAACTGGTGAAGATTTGATGAGAAATCGTTGATCTATTTAGGCGGAAGTGACGAACTGCGAGTTTTAGATGTTTATATCGGTTTTATATCTTCTAAACTCGGATTTTGTCACTGTTTTAGGAGCACATTAGCTTCTAAATATCCTTAAAACTGATACTAGCATAAAAAAAACGTGTTTTAATTTAACGAGACCTACATTTTCGACGGAGAAAACTTCACAGTAGATGGAAAATCGATTGCTCCCTTATGACATTTTGTAAACTGTATGTACTGATAAAATAACAGCATGAAGATGCAGACAACACACACCTTGACCTCCATTTCTGCACCGTCACGGTTTGTTTATTGAAGAACGCGCTGAAACATGGCGGGAGTTTAAAGAGACATTTAAAGGGGAAGACACCAAATTTCATTCGGAAGGACACATCCGCTTATGGCCTAACACAGGAGTGACGTCTTTGAAAGGATGAAGGACCATTGTATTTTTTAATTATTGTACACTTTAAATTAACAACAATTTACAAATTTCTGATTTCAAAATGATCAATAATGGCTTATAATCACTGTACTTGCTTTTATGTGTACTAAACTTTGCCAACAAATGTAATAGATTGATCCTACTTGATGTAGAATGACATATTGTATGTAAAAGTGTGAAATAAAACACTATCTAAACAAATTTGGAAGCTGGGCATAACAATCACCTCATTCTCCGCGTACGAGTGGGCGCAGCCATTTGAATCATTCTGGCTCGAAACTTCCGGTCTCATTCACTTCCATTCATTTGTAAACGTTAAAAACAGCTCGTTTTGCTGCTTGGTGTTGCAAACTGATATTTTCTTATTATATTATCCTACTTTGTCTGTATTCTAATGCAAACACTTGTTTGTAGAGTAAGTAGTTTGACCGTTCTTTACCGTTTATTATTCCTAGTCATTTCTCCCATAGGCAACTGAATCGGAAGTTCAAAAACAATCGCAAAAACGTGCACACTTCCGCGTTGAAGAATAAGGTCAATATGGACGCTTTTCACAAGATGGTGATGGTTTATAGGTCATCAGCAACTTAAATCCTTTAAAAAATTATATACAGTTAAAATCAGAATTATTACCCCCAACTCCCCCACCCCCACCTTTTTTTATTTTATCATATTTTTATAAATATTTCCCAAATGATGTTTAACAGAGCAAGGAAATTTTCACAGTATGTCTGATAATATTTTTTCTTCTGGAGAAAGTCTTATTTGTTTTATTTGCTTTATTTTGGTTTTTAATTTTTTATGAACCATTTTAAGTTATTATTAGCCTCATTAAGCTATATATATATTTTTCTATACTCTTCAGAACAAACCATCGTTATACAATAAGTTGCCTAATTACCCTAACCTGCCTAGTTAACCTAATTAACCTAGTTAAGCCTTTAAATGTCACTTTAAGCTGTATAGAAGTGTCTTGAAGAATATCTAGTCTAATATTATTTACTGTCATCATGGCAAAGAGAAAATAAATCAGTTATTAGAGATGAGTTATTAAAACTATTATGATTAGAAATGTGTTGAAAACAGAGATTAGGGAAAAAATAAACAGGGCTAATAATTCTAAACAAGGGCTAAAAAAAACAGCTAATAATTCTGACTTCAACAGTATATGTAAAAAGATATGTACATTTATAAAGCTACACTTTGTATTAACCTTTGCAACAAATTACATTTAAAAACAATTGTCGCTTATTTGAGTTGTGTTTAATGCAGCATGTATGTGCGGGACAGTAAATCTGACATTGTTCTCACTCGCATAAACATTACAGTCAGTAGTAGCCTATAGAAATAAATTGAATACTATAAAGAATGGGAATCTATGGCGAGTTATTGTGTTTCACCATGTTTTCGGACACAATCACAATGTAAACTAATGCAAATTGCAACAGAAATACCATAATAGTTTACTCCGGCATTCATTTTCCCAATTTCCCAGAATGCATTGCTCTGTAACAACACATTCGCACTGTCTATATTGAATAATACATATAGGTAAAGTCAAACTCAGGCAACACAGTGGCTCAGTGGTTTGCACTGTCACAGCAAGAAGGTCGCTGGTTCGAGTCCCGGCTGGGTCAGTTGGCATTTCTGTGTTTGCATGTTCTCCCCGTGTTGCCGAGGGTTTCCTCTGGGTGCTCTGGTTTCCCCCAGAGTCCAAACACATGCGCTATAGGGGGATTGATAAAACTAAATTGGCCGTAGTGTATGAGTGTGTGTGAGAATGAGTGTGTATGGGTGGTTCCCAGTGCTGGGTTACAGCTGGAAGGGCATCCTCTGTGTAAAACATATGCTGAATAAGTTGGCGGTTCATTCCGCTGTGGCGACCCCTGATTAATAAAGGAACTAAGCCAAAGGAAAATGAATGAATGAATAAAGTCAATCTCCAAAGCTTTAGTTGTGATTCTGTGACACCAAACAATGTCCCGTGCAAAGGATCATGGGTGCCTGAAGTGTCCATCAGTTGTACCCTTCATTCCGAAGGGCCCTTCAAAGTGGCCAGTTTTGAGCACTTCATTTTGGAACGACACTTCAATACGGCGGCCATGATTGTTTTTACTCTGAAGTGCCCTTCAGTCAGAAGGTGATATAGTATCCCGTTTGGACACAACCGAGAGGTAATCTTTAGGGGAACTGAGTGGAAATGCTAAGAAATGGCCTAGTGATGCCCACGTCACAACACCATGCCTCCTGGGCTTCCAATAAGATCATTTCTATTTACATTTACAAGTTGAACAGACAATAAATGTGCTATATAACTGCATATTACATTACTATAGTAGTCAACATTTGATGTGGATCAAAAAGGTTGTCTCAAAAAAGACTTAAAATATTGACTACTACCTGACAAGAGCAACAAATAATAACTTGACTTCTAGTTGATCATTTGGACAAGTGTCAGAAGGTGGATTTTTCTGATGAATCCTCTGCTGAATTCATCCCAATCATCACAAATACTGCAGAAGACCTACTGGAACCAGCATGGACACAAATTCTCATAGAAATCAGTCAAGTTTGGTGAAGGAGAAATCATGGTTTGGGGTTCCATTCAGTATGGGGGTGTGCGAGAGATCTGCAGAGTGGATGATCAACATCAACAGCCTGAGGTATCAAGACATTTGTGCTGCCCATTACATTACAAACCACAGGAGAGGGCAAATTCTCCAGCAGGATAGCGCTCCTTCTCATACTTCAGACTCCACATCAAAGCTCCTGAAAGCAAAGAAGGTCAAGGTGCTCCAGGATTGGCCAGCCCAGTCACCAGAGTTGAACATTATTGAGCATGTCTGGGGTAAGATGAAGGAGGAGGCGTTAAAGATGAACACAAAGAGTCTTGATGAACTCTGGGAGTCCTGCAAGACGCTTTCTTCACCATTCCAGATGACTTTATTAATCAGTGATTTGAGTCATTGCAGAGATGTATGGATGCAGTCCTCCAAGCTCATGATGGAGTCAGACACAATATTCATTCTGTTTCCACTGCAGCATGACCACATATTCTATACTGGACATTATTGAAGGTTCAGTGATGAGACTTTAGTCTAAGCAGAGTCAGACCTTACTGTCCTAATGAAATCATTAATAATCAAGGCATGATCATATTTTATTGTGCTCAAATAAGCGTAATCTAGAGGCCTTTGCCTTTCATATAAGCCACTTCTGATACCAAATCATCAACTAGAAGACGAGTTATTATTTGCTGTTCCTAAAACTTGGATAGGCCACTTCTGTCAGGTGTACTAATGTAATGTAATGTGCATTATTATAGTGCATTTATTGTGTATGGCCAAACACCCTAAGCACTTGTGTACAATTGTGTGAGGTTTAAAAGTTTCACCAAGTCAAACTTAAGACATTTTAAGATGTTTTAAGAAATTTCAGACATATATAATGCTAAATGCTAAGGATGCTAATGTTCCAGTTGTGTCAGTGGAAAGATTTTTACTTGCCTTTTACTTGCCATGTACTAATTTAGATATTGTTTAGCCACATATTTATTTAAATAATGTGTCAAAACAAGCAAACTTTAGTAGTATACACAACATAACTTTAAAAAATGTACTTGATTTAGAAACTATATTAACTAAATGTATGCACCACAGTCTGTCAAGGTCAGTATCTCAACTATACATACAAACAGAAGAACTTTTAAGCAAATGTTATTGTAAGGATAATAATTAAAATATATTGGTAAATAGAGTTACTAAATAAATCGCTTGGTAAAAGTTTAATTGAGATGTATTGTTGGTGATTGACCCAATTTGGGTAAATTACCAGAACAAAGAAAATTAACACTAGTTAGAAATGATTTAAGACCTACAACACGATAGTTCAGTCAATTTAAGACATTTTAAGACACCCTGATTGTCAGTTTGTAAACCCTCTGACTGCAGACTCACGCAGATGAAAACTGACTCAACATCATAAGAGTGAAAAATGAAAACAAATCTGATGATGATGATGTAAACTGAAGCGCGGGAATCTGTCGCCCTCTTCAGGCAGTGTGAGGAACTGCAGTAAACATTTCACAGGAAAATCCAATCTAGAGCAAGTTAGTTTGAAATATATTCAGTTCACGTTGAAGTAACTGACTGTAACTTCTCTAGCTGATATCTATTATTGTATAGTGAGTCCTTAAGTGTTCAATTTAATATCAAAATGCTCTATAGATTCTGTAAATCTAATATAGAGAGTTTACTGTGCCATAGCAAATCCCCTTGTGTCTTTTGATTATAGCGCATATTTGATTATCTGAGAAATTGTAGATATTAAATATGAGCTCTAAACAACTCAGGGATTGATTTCTTCTTTTTTACATTAATATTGTTCTTTTATAAGTCAAGCATTTTATCCACAAAGGTATTTTTTGCTTACTGAACTCTTTCTTTCACAAAAAAATAACTAAAAACATTATCTAAGTTTAAAACTGAACATAAAATGCTTAAAAATTGATATGATATTGATGTATTTGTATCCCTGGACTCTTTGCTAATGGAACTATTTGTTTTATTTTTACTGTATGCATGTTATTATTTATTATATTTATTTTTTATATATATTTATTCATTATTTAAATATTACTTAAATGCATTTAATTATTTTTACATTTAAATTAATATTATTTAAATGTATTTAAATAGTTAGAATTTAAATATTGTTTTAAAAGTATTTATTTAAAATTATGTAAATAAATATATATTTATTTGTTTATTCAAAATGTATTTAATATATATATATATATATATATATATATATATATTTTTTTTTTTATAAATTATATATATATATATATATATATATATATATATATATATATATATATATATATATATATATATATATATATAATTTATTTAAAAAAAAATATATATATATATATATATAATTCCCAATATATATATATAATATAGTTCCCCAAAGTAGGGCCCGTAGGCCAAAGTTGGCCCATGGTAACCTTGGATTTGGCCCACCATTCTTTCTGAAAAGAGAGGGAGAATGATGGGAAGGGTTGGAGTGAATGCCTTTGATGGAGATCGTCAGTTTAACGTAAGCTGTTGTTTATTTGTTTTATTGCTAAGCAACAAAATAACTGAAATTAGGATTCAATTTAATACTGTAAATGAATCCGACTTGTAAAGAATGTAAAATACAGTCACTTGACAGATAGAGGACAATGCACAAGTCATCTGCGAGCAAATCAAGCTGAAAGCAGGAGCAGCTCGACTAGTGTATTCTGTTGTTTTTAACAGTAATAAGTTAGTTAAATGGGAAGTTAATATGATTTAAAGCAACATTTTTTTGTTTAAATATTACCAAGTAAATTAGGAAGTTGCCCTAGCCACATTTACTGTAATATGCTTTTTTTTTTTTATAATTCTTTAGGGGTTTTCACCTTTATTGGGATAGGACAGTGGAGACTTTACTGACAGGAAAGTATGGGGAAGGATCGGCAAAAGACCTCGAGTCAGGAATCGAACTCGGGTCGCCGTGAGCACCTTGGTGCTACGTGTCGATGCACTAACAACAAGGCTATTGGCGCAGACGCTGTAATATGTTTTGGTATATATTCGGCCCACAGCCCTCAATCGAGTTTGGTTTTTGGCCCTTTTTAGGAAAAAGATTGGCCACCCCGGATCTAGATCAAATATTTATAGTTATGTGTTTGACTTTTATTGTCTTACTGTATATATTCGAACAAATGTAAGATCACTATAGGCCTTTATTTCCAAGGAGAAGCATCTGGTGAAGGAAATAAAACCCCAAATCTGCATTTTCTCTAAAATAATCAGACCCCAGGGTATGTAAGGCAACAAACAGCAAGACACATACACCTTTTCATTTTATTAAATACTTGAGAAGTTCACAAAATCCTGCAGTGGCATTAAAAAAAACGTTCCCAAACGGAAACAAACAAATAAACAAATTAATAAATGAAAAACGGATCATTCATTATAAATACTTGCGGTTTGACTAGTGGCGGTTCTGGCCCACAGTAACTGGAGGGTCAGACAGGGGGAGCTCTTGCTTTTAGGGGCCACACTTTAACATTCATCTCATACTACATTCACAATTAATACATTTAATATTCGACATAATTCATTAATCCTGTTAAAGCACTTATAATAAGTGAACATTTATTAAGCTAGTACAAGTTGCGTTGTTATTATTATTATGGGGTGACACAGTGGCTCAGGGGTTAGCACCTTGGCCTCACAGCAAGAAGCTGGTTCGAGCCCCGGCTGGGTCAGTTAGCATTTCAGAGTGGAGTTTGCATGTTCTCCCAGTGTTGGTGTGGGTTTCCTCTGGGTGCTCCGGTTTCCCCCACAGTCCAAACACATTCGCTATAGGGGAATTGGATGAACTAAATTAGCTGTAGTGTGTGTGAATATGACAGTGTATGTTTGTTTCTCAGTACTGGGTTGCAGTTGGAAGGTAATCCATTGCATAAAATATTTGCTGGAATAGTTAGCGGTTCATTCCGCTGTGGAGACCTCTGATAAATAAGGAACTAATCTGAAGGAAAATTTATGAATTATTATTATTATTATCAATAAAATCTGTTATTTTAAAAGCTTCTTCCTCTGCAAAGTGTCCATTATCATGATTGTCTCATATTTAACATTAGTAGGCATGCTGTGTGTATGTATATATATATATATATATATATATATATATATATATATATATATGTATATATATATATATATATATATATATATATATATATATATATATATATATATATATATATATATATATATATATATATATATATATATGTTATTTTCAAAAAGTAGTAAGTTGCAGATTTTTGGCATAATTTTTTTTTACAAAATGTGACAAGCTATTTTATTTATTTGCATCTCTTGTTGCTGTTTGTTGTTGTTTTTAGTGCATTTTATGACACTCTTCACAGTCCTACGGCATCAAACATCACTTTCTCCCTATTTTATGTGATGTGAGTGTGTCACTTGGACAAATCAATTTCCCTCTGGATTAATGAAATGAATTCATTTTCTTTTCAGCTTAGGCCCAATCCTAGTTCTATTTTTGTACCCCTACCCCTTCCCCTTGACCCTTAAAACAGAGGGTGAAGGGGAAGGGCTTTAAAATGTACCCCTAAGAAATGGGACAGCACTACAACACCAGCACATGTCATCATATGTCATCGCAGATCTCTTGCTTCATATGAGATCAGATGATGGCGACTGCTGTAGTTATTCCAGTTGTGTTATTCTTTGGTATTTATCTTCAGGAAATCACTGAAGGCATATAATATGTTATCATGACGATATAATGTGGCAATAAGATCGTAACTGTACTGTATATTTACACTTATTTATTTATCTATATAAACACACGAAAACAACCTTAACATTATAGCAGACAGTGTAAACAGCTCATTCCCAGCCACTAGACTTTTCTGACAGGGGATTCGAGTGTCATTGAGTGTCAGAATGTTGTGGGACTGCTGTACAGGAGTTATTAATATGGATTATAGATCGCCAAATTTAGCTGTATTTATTTTAGTGTTTTTTTTTTAAAGCAGGACGGTAAAACATGAACACGATTATGAATATAGTAAAACATGTGCTTGTTTGTTGATGACAAAAAAAATACTAATTTGTGGATCTCCTTACTTCCGGGTGACACTATTCTGTCGTTTTGGCTGGTGTATTCTGGGAAATTTTCTTACCCCTTGGTTTCGAGTGTGGTCCTGAAAAATCTTCATTCCTTCATTCATCCCTTCACCTTAGCCCTACGCCTTCAAACTAAAGAGAATTGGGACACCACTACCCCTTCACGGGAAAGCGCAAAACGAGGTGTAGGGGTAAAGGGAAGGGCTAAGGGGTAGAATTGGGATTGGGCTTAGTCCCTTTATTAATCAGGGGTCGCCACAGCGGAATGAACCGCCAACTAATCCAGCATATGTTTTACACTGCGGATGCCCTTCCAGCAGCAACCCAATACTGGGAAAAGAAATCAAATCAAATCAAATCAAATAAAAAATGGAGAACAAGAATTATTAGTCCTCCTGTGACATATGAAATATTTATTTTACATATTTATCAAAGTGCTGTTTAACAGAGAGAAGATTTTATTTTTAATTTATGATCATTTCTAATAACTATAGATTTTTTTATTCATTGCCACAATGGATACCTAAATACCAGTATTCAGCTTAAAGTGACATTTAAAGGCTTAACTAGGTTAATTAGGGTAAAGTTAGGGTAATTAGGCAGGTCATTGTATAACAGTAGTTTATTCTGGAGACAATCAAAACTAATATTGCTGAAGGGGGCTAATGATATTGACCTTAAAATGGCTTTAAAACAATTAAAATCTGCTTTTATTCTACTCGAAATAAAACGAATCAGACTTTCTCCAGCAGAAAAAATATTATAGGAAATACTGTGAAAATTCCTGAATCTGTAAAACATCATTTGGGAAATATTTAAAAAAGAAATGCACAGGAGTGCAAATAATTCTGACTTCAACTGGATACATATTGTGTTTTTGGAACAATTATTGATAATGCATAATTGATAATAGTTCAACCTGATTATAATAAATCTAATAACATTGGGCTTGTGTTTCTGAACATGTTAATCTTGCAGGATTGAACATCCCTGGCTCCATTATTCCACGATCCAAATTTAGGAGCCCAAGCTTGTAGACGCTGAACCCCTGAGACCCCCCTGGACCCCCTGAGAACCACCACTGGGTCTGGCATAATTGTGTAAAGCACATAGAATCAGAATCAGTCAGCAGCTCTGCAGCGTGGTGTTTGGTCTGTAGAGGGCGCTACTGTCTGTAGTGCTGGATTTACACGCTTCATGTCTCTTCATACAGCTGAACCTGGACGTGTGTCAGGAGTGAGGATGCAGATATAAAATCACTCCCTGCTCTTCAAGCCTGTGGAGAATTTGAGCTTCTTGATTCAGATCGTGGTAGGAATTCTGAAATCACAAAAGAAAGTAATCAGTATATATGTATGTGTAATCTGTATGTATATTATTTTTATATGTATTTTAAATGGAAAATGAAGGTTATTCAGTGTGTTGTTGAATACAGAAGCAAATAAAACCCTCCACAAGTTCTGAAAGTGATTAAGCCTCAGCCAGGTAAGGAAAAGTAACTCAAAAGTAATGTAATGCATTACTGTACTTACCATAAAAGGTAACCAAGTAATGCGACTGGTAACTTTTTTGGAAAGTAACCCAATATTGTAATGCATTACATTCTAAAGTCACTTTCCCCAACACTGACCACATGTGCATTATTTTCTAATAATCCATGGTCAATTTAAACACATGACACATAAACACAGATCAGCTGCTGATGAAAACCAACCTTCATGGACTTCATGGTTTGTTGTCCATAATAATGGATGGGTTGATTCTGGTTTCTGGTTGCTGGATACCCGAATCCTGCCACGTGTACAACATCACAGTAATTCAGAGCCACAAACACTGCCAGAAGACCAGTGGTGGGATGGACAGGTTTCTGATGGACAGACAACAACAGAGAAGTTGTTCATTATATTTTTATATTTGCTTATATTACTATAGTTGTGTTATGACTTGCTATATTATGGTTCAGAAATATTTACAGTACTATTAATTCAGAGCTATTCAATTGGCAGCCCGCAGGCCACATGCGGCCCAGAATCAACCTCCGAGTGGCCCAGCCTGTGGTTCCGTCCATAGATAATAAATTAATACATATTATTTATAAATTGCTATTTAATATAATTATATATATATATAATAAATCGTAAACCATGGTTCTTTTCATTCTGCTTGGTCACGTGCCCCAAAAATGATATTTAAAACAAACAAAACAATGTCTTTTGACTGTTTTCTTTAATACCACAATACTTGTACTTTTACTTTCAGTATTTGAGTAGTACATTTTAGAATAAACTACTTGCAGTACTTATGTACAAAAAATGTTGAATACTTTAGCACTTCCACTTAAGTATGGTGCTTAAAAGGCCCGTTTCCATTGAGTGGTACGGTACGGTTCGGTTTGGTAGGCTTTTATAGCCGTTTCCACTGCCAAAAGGCATACTGCACCGTACCGTACCACTTTTTCGGCACCCTTTCGAAAGGGTACCAAACACAAGAAAGGGTACCAAAAGGCGGAGCTAGAAGCGCAGCTGAACGCTATTGGTTTACAGAGATACGTCATTCGCTTACGCAACAAGCCAGAATGAAAACAAAAAACCCTCCATGTTTAAAATACACGCACAGCCGAGAGATTACAGCAGAATTATAAATACATATAATAACGAGCCATCGTCAATCTGGGCTCAAACAAACCTTGTCGTCGTCTTGATGAACAGCCACAAAGCCATGGAGCAGATTTACCCTGTGCCCCGTAGTTTTTTACGAGCCAGTCTGAGGCGCGAGCGGTTTCGCTTTCTTGCTAGCGCTCGCGCGCGTCTAACATTATATCTGAAATAACAAACTTCTTGAGCTGATGATAATAACCTGCGCTTGATTATTGACGTGCTTTTGAAACCCGATCCTGTCAGACACTGACAAACGCGAGAGTGAAGCGTGAGGAAACAAAGGAGAAGCCGGAAAAAAGAGAACATTATTTTTCAGCAAACATGAACAAACTGCCATGATTAACTAACTTATTATCTTCATCTTTTGGACTAATATGAACCGGGAATGATGGAATTACTCTCTAACAGAGGCTACATGTGCTGCTGAAGCTTACATACACAGATAAGAGGTTTACACTGACTGTAGGCTAAATTTTGTGTTGTTTTGAACCTAAATACCAACAAAATGTCTGCTATATGTAGTTCTTCTGTAGTTGATAACATATCGGAGATTGTATGTGTTTATATCGAGGGCTGTATTTGTTTATATATGTTCATTTATTTATTTATTTTATATAATTACAGGCGTTACAGTAGGCTATTTCGCACTGTCATTGATCTGCAGTTAGTAATAAACATTTCTACACAAGTATTTTTGTGTATGAAGCATCTGTTTTGTGAGAAGTGCTTCTCATATGATATGTGAGCGACTCCTACAGTTTTATTGTAGACATTTCCTCGAGTGAGAATGACGTTGACTGAAACTTTCTGTCATACACCACGCCCACCAAAAGGGTACCCTTGTTAGTGGAAACGCAAGCCTGATAAAGGTGACCCGTACCAAACTGAACCGTACCGTACCAGTCAGTGGAAACGAGCCAAAAGAGCACTTCAACTTCTACTCAAGTCACTTTTTGATAGAGCACTTGTACTTTTATAAGTCTGGGTTTCTAGTACTTTAGACATCTCTGGGGCTACCTCAGATTCTGTTAATTCAGCTCTTTTTGTATGCACCATTTGCTCTGCAAACTGACCAAAGTTAAAAGACAAACAACAAATAAACCTTATTCAATAAATTTGTTTGTGTAAGTTTTAAAATTTGTCCGCTAAAATGACTGGCCCACCTAACTTTCTTTGTTTGACAGTCTGGCCCAGGTGAATTTGTAATTGAATCGTCCTGTATTAATTGGTATTTTTTCAATGTGGGAAGGTTTGTTTTCTATTTGTTTATATTACTATAGGTGTGTTATAATATATGCGGTCCAAATAAATCAGCACAACAGATGAATTTGAGTGCTTATTATTGACCTTATCCTTCACGTATGAGCGGGCGCAGCCATTTGAATCTTTTTGGCTCGAGACTTCCGGTCTGATTTAGTTTCATTCATTTTTAGATGTTAAGTGAAGTTTATTTATAAACTAATTTCGAGAGGATCGTGTGCTTATGATTGCTTGCAGCCGGCCCCGCATTATTCAACTTATGATTTACCAACCAGACAATTCTTAAGTCACTATAAATACCTTAGGTTCCACATGACAGCCAATTTTGTTTGAAGAATCCCCCCTTCCAGCCCTACTCCTCCTCTTTTCCTAGATGGGTTGCACAGTGGCCCAGTGGTTAGCACTGTTGCCTTACAGCAAGAACATCACTGGTTCTAGTCTTTACCAAGCCAGCTGATGTTTCTGTGCGGAGTTTACACGTTCCCCCCATGCTCACGTGGGTTTCCCCTGGGTTTCCTCCCACAATATTTCCTGACAATATTTGATTTATTATTGATTATTTAATGTAGACCAATTATTCACTCATAGCAAGATCACTGAACAAGATTTACAGTTAGTTTAACAAAGAATGTTCCTTCATACACTTTTTTTGAGATTTATAGATTTAATAAAAAAAATCTAAATTAACTGCAAATTAAATTCTCATCAATGAAGAGCGCATCGGTGAAGTGTGCTTAACGCTGTTTCTCCTGCAGGGGGAGCTCGACACAACATTAAAGAGATACACATGAAAATTCACATCTTTAAGATAAGACATTTTTGATTGTAGCCATTGATATCCATTGAAGAAAAATAATACTATGGAATACTGGCTGCTAACATTTTAAAAATATATAATTATGTGTACAATAGAAGAAATAGGGTTTAAAACAAGTGGAGAGAGTGGAGGGATTTTGGTGTGAATTATCCTTTTTCCAATGCATTTCCAATGTATGTGAAGCACATTGGTTTAGAATGTAATGTTTGATAAAAATAAGCTTTAATCACCATATTAAATTACATTTGATTACATATTCATATAAAATTTAAACCTTTTTTTACAATATTGCTGTCTTTACTTTTTGATTGAATAAATTCACCTTTTTACATTCATTTTTAACTTTAGATGATTATATACAATTTCTTTATTTGATTATTTATGAAAAGAATGAGCTCCTTAATACAGCGCTCAGCAAATATAAGTACACTCCTCACAAATGTCAATTTCTAAATATGTTTGGTGACTAAAATATTATTTTATTAAATATATCTGTTTTGCTTAAATGCACCAAAATTCATTGCCTTTATTCACTGAGAAATGGATATAAATATTAATTTTTAAAATGGGGTGTACTCAATTATGCTGAGCACTGTGTGCCAAGCAAAGTTTTACCAGGAAATACGTCTACAACACAAAACTGTGCTCGTTTGTGAGGTTTTAAACTGCACATCATTCATTTTACTGTAAAAATGTGGAGAACACACACACACACACACACACACACACACACACACACACACCTCTACACTGCACTCAAAACACCACAATAAAGCTTTTTCTCTATAAATGAACAGAAATTGTGAAAATGTTCACTTTGTAATGTCTTTTGTTTGTCTGTGTTTGTCTCGTGTTTGCAGTCATGAGTGTTTCCGCATCCCCATTTTCACATCCATCATTACAACAGACTTCACACTTCTTCTTCTCCTTCGCCTTTTGAAATATCTTTGCAAATGTGGCTGTTAATATTAAGTAACAACATGCACAACCTATATTGTTACATCGTAAATATTAAACACCACATAATTAATTTCCCAATATTGATATTTCATTTGAAAATGCTCAGTTTCTCTGGATCTACGTTGATTTATTGATTAAATATTTGTTTCTTCCTTAAAGCTTCCTATTTAAACCTTTATTTTTTAAAATAAAATAACATAAAAGGATCATGTTGTCATGTAATGTGTTCATGCAATGTTCTCAGACCTTTATAGAATAGATTATTTGTTTGAAATTGTACTTTAAATGCACATTATTTACACTTTCTGTCAATAAACTAAACCTGTATGGATTAATGCAGCTATTAAAATCATCATAAATATGGGTGATTATTATATAATATTATATAAAGTTATTGCAAATACCTCAGATCAGTAAAAACCTCAGGTTCATTAAATCGAAGTCAGCATTAGCATCACTTATTTGTCATTCAAATATATATATATATATATATTTTTTTTTTTTCTTTCTTTTTTATATATATATTTTTTTTTTTTTATTAATTAATTGGTTTTAATTACATTTTTTATTTATTTATTGAACTTTCTGTTGACATAGCTGAGTCGTTGTAAATAAATATAATGGGTAATGTCCTTTTTTCCTAAATTACACTTTTTTATGTTTCATTTGATAATAATAATATTATTATTAATAATAATAATAATAATAATAATAATAATAATAATAGTAAAAATAACAACAATAAATATCAAATAATATTAATAAATAAAAATAATAACAATAGTAATAATAACAACAATAATAATCAAATAATTAGCAGCAATAATATTAATAATAATAACAATAATAATAAAATAGTTAGAAATAATAATAATAACAATAATAATAAAATAGTTAGTAATAATAATAATAACAATAATAATAATAATAACAATAATAATAAAATAGGGCGCAACGCAGTGGCGCAGGTAGTGCTGTCTCCTCACAGCAAGGTCGCTGGTTCGAGCCTCGGCTGGATCAGTTGGCGTTTCTGTGTGGAGTTTGCATGTTCTCGTGTTGGCGTGGGTTCCTCCGGGTGCTCCGGTTTCCCCCACAGTCCAAAGACATGCGCTATAGGTGAATTGGGTAAGCTAAATTGTCCGTAGTGTATGAGTGTGAATGAGTGTGTATGGATGTTTCCCAGAGATGGGTTGCAGCTGAAAGGGCATCCACTGCGTAAAACATGTGCTGGATAAGTTGGCGGTTCATTCCGCTGTGGCGACCCCGGATTAATAAAGGGACTAAGCCAAAAAGAAAATGAATGAATGAATAATAAAATAAGTAGTAGTAGTGGTGGTAGTAGTATTAGTATTAGTAGTATTAAAAGTATTAATTTGTAATCAATATTAATTGAAGTAATAAACAGATTTCATTTGAAGCGATTTGTGCAATTTTAAAGTCATTTGTCATTTTACAGACTGCCAACAATAAGAAACATTTTAGTCATTTTAATATTTGACAATTACTTGTAATTAGAAAATGTTTTACATATAGTAAGCACTTACTGTTTTCAATTGATGACATTAATATATACATATATAATAAATACATTTGATGTAATAATAATTATAATATAATGAAATGTATTATTTTTTTCCCAGTGATGGGTTGTAGCTGGAAGGGCATCACTGCGTAAAACATATGTTGAATAAGTTGGCGGTTCATTCCGCTGTGGCGGAAAATGATTGAAAATGAATGAATGAATGAAATCTATTTCTATTATTTCATATCCAGTTGAGTGCAAAATTATTAGTGCAATATTTGTTATTTTTCAAATATTTCTCAAGTGATATTTAACAGATTAAGGAAATTTTCACAGTATTTCCTATAATATTTTTTCTTATTATTTGTTTTATTTCGGCTAGAATAAAAGCATTTTTTTTCCATTTTGAGGTCAATATTATCAGCCCCCTTAAGCAATATTTTTTTTTCGAATGGCTTCAGAACAAACCACTGTTATACAGTGACTTGATAATTACCCTAACCTGCCTAGTTCAACTGTATACTTGTTTACAGGCCTGAAAACAGTACACATGACCCCTGACTAAACCATGAATGTTTCAAAAGTAAACTACAGACAGACTAGTCTCATGATTTCCTCTAGCTATTTTCCGTTTTCTTGCTCTCCATCTAATTTTAGAAGCAATGTCTCTGCTAGCACTTCCTTCTGAAGGTGACACAAAGGCTGACATTTATTCCTCAGTGTCGACCACATGCGCTTATAAGTAAGAAGGTTAAGAGCTAGTTTGTCCTTCTTCTGCATTCATTCATTTTTTCTCGGCTTAGTCTCAGATTCATCAGGGGTCGCCACAGCGGAATGAACAGCCAATTATTCCAGCATTCAGTTAGGTCCATAAATATTTGGACATCGACACAATTCTAACATTTTTGGCACTATACACTAACACAATGGATTTAAAAATGAAGATGTGCTTTAACTGCAGACTGCCAGCTTTAATTTGAGGGTATTTACATCCAAATCAGGTGAACACTGTAGGACTTACAACAGTTTGCATTTGTGCCTCCCACTTGTTATGGTTCCAAATTAATAATAATAATAATATATCAAACTTTCACTTTTTAATACTTGGTTGCAAATCCTTTGCAGTCAATTACAGCCTGAAATCTGGAGGGCAGAGACATCACCAGACGCTGGGTTTCATTCTTGGTGATGCTCTGCCAGGCCTCTACAGCAACTGTCTTCAGTTCCTGCTTGTTTTTGGGGAATTTGCCCTTAATTTTTGTCTTCAGCAAGTGAAATGCATGCTCAATCAGATTTAAATTAGGGGATTGACTTGGCCACTGCATAACATTCCACCTCTTTGCCTTCAAAAACGCTTTGGTTGCTTTTGCACTATGCTTTGGGTCATTCTCCATCTGCATTGTGAAGCACTGTCCAATGAGTTCTGAAGTATTTGTCTTAATATGAGCAGAAAAGATTTCCTGAAACACTTCAGAATTCATCCTGCTGCTTTTGTCAGCAGTCACATCATCAATAAATACATGAGAACCAGTTCCATTCACAGCCATACATGCCCACGCTATGTCACCACTACCACCATGCTTCACTGCTTAAGAACATGAGCAGTTCCTTTCCTTTTCCATACTCTTCTCTTCCCATCACTCTGGTACAAGTTGACCTTGATCTCACCTGTCCAAAGGATGTTGCTCCAGCACTGTGAAGGCTTTTTTAGAACTCTAATCTGGCCTTCCTGTTTTTGAGGTGAACCCTCTGTATTCACTCTGGTGTAGTCATCTCTTGATTGTCGACTCTGACACACATTCTCCTACCTCCTGGAGAATGTTCTTGATCTGTCCAAATGTTGTGAAGGGTGATTTCTTCACCAGGGAAAGAATTCTTCAGTCATCCACCACAGTTGTTTTCCGTGGTCTTCCGGGTCTTTTGGTGTCGTTGATCTCACTGGTGCGTTATTTCTTTCCAAACAGTTGTTTTGGCCATTTTAATGTTTCTGCTATCTCTCTGATGCGTTTGTTTTGTTTTTTCAGCCTAATGATGGCTTGCTTGACTGATAGTGACAGCTCTTTGGATCTCATCTTGAGAGTTGACAGCAACAGATTCCAAATGCAAATAGCACACTTGAAATGAACTCTGGACCTTTTATCGGCTCGTTGTAATTGGGATAATTGGGGAATAACACACACCTGGCCATGGAACAGCTTAGAAGCCAATTGTCCAATTACTTTTGGTCCCTTAACAAGTGGGAGGCACATATGCAAATTGTTTTAATTCCTACACTGTTCACCTGATTTGGGTGTAAATACCCTCAAATTAAAGCTGGCAGTCTGCAGTTAAAGCAAATATTATTCATTTAATTTAAAATCCATTGTGTTGGTGTATAGAGCCAAACATGTTCGAATTGTGTCGATGTCCAAATATTTATGGACCTAACTGTATATACATTTATGATAATGCAAGTCTGTATGCACTTTTCATACTAATAATTGGATTCTTTTATCCTTGCCATGATGACAGCACATAATATTAGACTAGATATTCTTCAAGACACTAGTATTCAGCTTAAAGTGACATTTAAAGGCTTAACTAGGTTAATTAGGGTAAAGTTAGGGTAATTAGCATTGTATAACAGTGGTTTGTTCTGTAGACAATCCAAATATTGCTTAAGGGGGCTAATAATTTTGACCTTTAATTATGGAATTATATTAAAAATTAAAAACTGCTTTTATTCTAGCCGAAATAAAACAAATAAGACTTTCTCCATAAGAAACAATATTAGAGGAAATACTGTGAAAAATTCCTGAATCTGTTCAACAACACTTGGGAAATATTTGAACAAGGAGGGCTAACAATTATGACTTCAGCTGTATAGAAAGAGGAGAGTTGGGTGGGGAGGAAGTGCAAACTGTCTGAACTTCAGTTTCCTGTCTATAACAGGATGAGAGATCATGAGCCCAAAATAAACACACACACTTCTAATCATAATCACGATCATAACCTTTTCCCTCACTGTGGATGGAAACACCACAGAAGCAGACGCTTCACAGTAATACATCTAGCACAAAATGACAAATATTACAGTTCAGATGTTTGGGATCAGTGTATTTTTGTTAGGAAATTAAGTATTTTTGGTTAAATTGTTTTATTTTGGGCTCAGTGGTTAGCAAAGTGACCTCACAGCAAGAAGGTTGCTGGTTCGAGTCCCGGCTGGGGGCAATTGGCATTTCTGTGTGGAGTTTGTATGTTCTGCCTGTGTTAGTGTGGGTTTCCTCCGGGTGCTCCGGTTTCCCCCACAGTCCAAACAGATGCGCTATAGAGGAATTGATGAACTAAATTGACTGTAGTGTATGAGTGTAAGTGAATGTGAATGTTTCCCAGTACTGGAAGTGCATTCATTGTGTAAAACATATGCTGGAATAGTTGGCGGTTCATTCCGCTGTGGCGACCTCTGAAATAGAGACTAAGCCAAAGGAAAATGAATGAATGAATTTTGTAAATGACGTTTTATTCAGAAAGGATGCATGACATTGATACAAAGTGACTCTACAGAAATGTATAATGATAAATAATGAAGTATAATGATAATAATCAAATAATAATAAATAATAAATGTACGATGAAATAATGATTTTTTCTTTTTTCAATAAACAGTAATCCTGTAGTTACAACTTCTGAGCTCTCAGTCTGTGTGTGTGTTTGTTTGTGTACGTTTGTATCTTGGTCGTGGCTGTGTTTAACCAATTGGCTCATGAGTGTGGTTATTTGAAAGCCATTGATTTGAGGTTGCAAGAAAATTGCATTAAAACATCGACACATGATAAATATCTGTGTCGAGCATATACAAGTGTGTTTAGTGTTTTGCCAATCATAGTGTGTGTGTGTGTTGTTTTGAAAGTGTGAGGCTGGTGTTTTACCCCTTAAATGCTTTGAATCTATTCAGCCAATTTCTTGATCTGGCAGGTTGAGTTCTAGCTTAGCTTAGCATAATGAATGGAATCAGATTAGACCATTAGCATTTCGGTTAAATCATTCTAAAAAGAGTTTTGATAGTTTTCCTAATTAAAGCTGGAGTCTTCTGCAGTAAGAGTTTTGCAAAAGTAGGCTGGTGCTTGCTCCTAAAAGGTTTTGAATCCATTTAGCCAATTTCTTGTTCTGGCGGGTTAAATTTTAGCTTAGCTTAGCATAATGAATTAAATCAGATTAGACCATTAGCATTTCATAAAAAAAAATTCTAAAAAGAGTTTTGATAATTTTCCTAATTAAAGCTCGAGTTTTCTGCACTTACACTGTAAGTTGTGCAAATCTAGACTGGTGTTTGCCCCTGAGGTGTTTTGAATCCATTCAGCTAATTTCTTGCTTTGGCAGCTTCACTTTTAGCTTAGCTTAGCATAATGAATTAAATCAGATTAGACCATTAGCATTTCCTTTTAAAAAATTCTAAGTTTTAATAATTTTTAGATTTAAAGCTCAAGACTTCTACATTTACATTGTAAGAGTTGCACAAATCTAGGCTGGTGTTTTGCCCCCTAAATGTTTTAAATCCATTCAGCCAATTTCTTGTTCTGACGGGCTGAATTTTTGCTTAGCTTAGCATAATGAGTTGAATCAAATTAGACCATTAGCATTTTGGTTATACATTTTTTTAAAGAAATTTTATAAAGTTTTGATAATTTCATATTGAAAACTCGAGTCTTCTGCAGTTACATTGTAAAAGTTGATGTTTATTTAAGATTTTGTTAATTGGCGGCAAGTTTCAATTTTAGTAAGCAATTGGAAAAAAAACTGTAATGTCTTAAGGCCTGTTTACCAAAAGTGCGATAACTATAAAGATAGCGATTTGTATATAGTTGCCAAAATCATTCACAATGATAAAGAATAGCATAGTTCACAAAGATAAAGAGAAATTATATTATTGGGATCACTTAAGGAATGATTTTTCACAGCTGATGAACAACAAAACAGACAGCCAATGAGAATCCACTGAAGATTAAAGCGCAACTTAAAGATACAGATGACATTGTGGAGAAACACACACTGCTTGGTGTTAAGCCTTCATTTAAAAGATTATTTACAGGTAACACCTACTGTTGAAAGGAAACAGTTATTCCATGGGAAATGATGCACATAAATCATGCAAAAAAATATTAACTGACTAAATTTTTAAGTTAACTGGTTGCAAACACTTAACACTTAATAACTAAACAAAGGAATTTTAAACATTAATCAAATTAGTTTGTTTAAATTCAGCCTTTATAAATTGTTTGCAACCCCTTACAATCCAATGAATCATTTTTTAGTGTACATGGAAGTCATGAAAGTCATGCAGGCAAATTGAAGTATAAAAATAAAAGTAGTGCAGGAATCCAGTGCTAGTTTCAGTGTCTTTGTGTTGAAGATGCTGCAGAACTGACTACGATTGCTAAATTGAATGTTTGATTAGACTGATTGAACGTCACCAGTTCAATAGTGTGTTCAGAAGCGCTAGCAGCACACTTAAGGCCCTATTAAAAGCATAATCTAAAAATAAACAGATCATTATCGTTCGTCTGCGTGTATACAAACATATTTATTAATATATTTACATTAATCGTTATTATGCTTGGTGTGAATGAGCCTTTAGACAGCAGCAGAGGTCTTACTGAAGACGATGTTGCCAGTGATTTGAATATGGTTTACAATCTAGTCTCTTTCTGTGTCTGTGCTTTGCATCATGCAAATACAGTTTTTACAGAAAACACAATCAGCTCACAACTGATTGTTAATGTGTCTTTATGGTCCAACTCGGTGTATATATGTGTGTGTAAGGATCTCACCTGTTGTTTGCGCAGCTGCACGGGAATTTGGAGAAACTTTCGGGCAGTTATTCGAAGGAAATATGGGTCCAGCACACGGATCTGACTAGCCCGGCCAAGCCAAATCTGAGGAGGAGGCTTCCAGAAACCCTTCTGAACCTGAATAAACATTGCCTCATGATTACTGGGAAGTCGAAGGGAAACCTGGCATGGAGATATAATGAAAAAATAAGCAGACTGACCCTCTTCTCGTCATACAGGATCTCTTTGAGCCAGCGCAGATCCTGCTGTTTGAAAGGAACCAGGACCAGCAGGGTGTCTGGGTCATTGTGGATACCCGGATTATAGGAGGCGGATTCGGGATAAAACAGACGCAGAGTGGTCTTGTTACCCACGTCCTCCTCAAAGCCTCTTACCGGGGCGTCATTCAGTCTAAAGAAGATAGGAAATATTGATTGAGATCAAAAGTTAAATGCAGCTAGTGTTTTTCAGCCTACCGGTGAAAGTTTCACGTGATTCACACGGTTCCTTTTACAGCATTGATGATGTAATTAAAATATAATCAGTTAAATAGACCTAAGCATTGGTTTAGTTGTTCAAGTATAATGTACAGATAATGCACGCTAAATGTAGTGTGTCTAGATTAAGTTCACACTATATAGAAAATACATTTTAGTGGCGATGAAGTCATTCGCTGATGTCCAGCTTCTCCAGCATCCGGCGCCTTGACTGCAGCTCTGCACAAGACGTTTGGCCAGTGGTGAAATGGTCGTGTCCAACTGAGTCTGATTCTCTCGAGGTTTTTTAATTCTTCACTTTCACATTGGTGAAGTTTTTTCCCTCTCTGCTGTCGCTACTAGCTTGCATGGCTCGGGATCTGTAGAGCTGCGCATCGTTGGATTTGCTCTTCAGTGTTTGGACTCTCAGTAGTGATTATTAAACCACACTGAACTGAGCTAAACTGAACTGAACTTAAACACTGAAAACTGAACTACACTGTTCACATTTACTATGATCTTCAATGTGAAGCTGCTTTGACACAATCTACATTGTAAAAGCGCTATACAAATAAAGGGGAATTGAATTAAATTTTGGACATATCATACACTCGGCGCAATAAGGTGCAAAATGTGTTTGCCGTGATTTGTTGCTATTTTCAGACCAGCGCAACAGTAAATTTCACATTTTGCATTACGTTGTTTAAACAGCAAATCCATTTGCGCAGCTTTGTGGACTCATGGGTGTGCTGGTCTATAAAGGATGTATGTTAAGGCGCATTGTTAGTGTGTTGCTATTTTGAGGAAGTGAAATAGACCATTGACCAACTAAAAGCTGCTGTAATGTCCAGCGCAGAGCGCATTAGTTATGAGCCTATGCAGGTCCAAATGAGTACACATTGCTTAATACACACAGCATGTACAGCAATACACAAATATCTTTATAGATGAAAACAATAAAGAATTAAAATGCTCCAAAAATTATTATTTTCTGTCAGCGCAATAGCCTATTGGTTAGCGCGCTGACATATGGGCAATAGCACTTCAGGGCGTCCCGAGTTCGAATTCTCATCCCTACCCCCTCTCTATCTCTCCCACTTCACTTCCTGTCTCATTACTGTCCTATCCACTTAATAAAGGCAAAAAGGACAAAAAGAAATCTTAAAACAAACAAACAAACAAAAAACAATATATATATATATATAGTTATTTTCTGCATAAATATAAACACCACTGCCTCCATGTCTTCTTCACCTCGGGGGCTTTTTCAGTTTATTCATGATAATTTGCATGTGTTGTTATTATTATTATCAGTATTATTTATTATCTGCATATTTTGCCATGGTGGCTCAGTGGTTAGCACTGTGGCCTCACAGCAAGAAGGTTGCTGGTTCAAACCCCGGCTGGACCAGTTAGCTTTTCTGTGTGGAGTTTGCATGTTCTCCCCGTGTTGGCGTGGGTTTCCTCCGGCTGCTCCGGTTTCACATGTGCTATAGGGGAATTGATTGATTAAATTGGCTGTAGTGTATGAGTGTGAATGAGTCTGTATGGGTGTTTCCCAGTACTGGGTTGCAGCTGGAAGGGCATCCGCTGCGTAAAACATATGCTGGAATTGTTGGTGGTTCATTCCACTGTGGCGACCCCTGATAAGCAAGGGACTAAGCCGAAGGAAAACAAATGAATGAATGTATTTTATAGGACTGATTTAATGGTGCTGATTTTGAAGCCCTATTTTCAGAATGTTTACATTACGGACTAACGGCAGAAACAAATTGATATGAGTAATAATTCATTCATATTGACTTCGCAGTGTAGTTTGCTCACAATTTGTGGGCTGTTGATGAGTAAAAGTGCTAAAGCTTGGCAGAAAACACCACTCATTTAGCCAATTTATGAGGTGACGGGCTTGTGGAGCCACTTCGCAGTCCCCGTTATTCCTGGTGTAAGCAAAAAAAGGCGAACGTACATGAAGACAATTACAGGCCTCATTACAGCCTCTTGATTTCCCTCTGCCTGTGTAAACAACATTCTGATCCTGGCAGCAAGTTTACGAGAGAGAAACACACATCAAACTGCCCAACACAGCTATTATTAACACACAAACACACACACACACACATGAAACTGGCCAACACCTCTGCTTTTTACAGACACCATTATCTTGTAATTACAACCTCAGAGCTTTTGAGTAGGAGGACATGAAGGCCACAGTTCATCTCAACCTAATGTGTGTGTGTCTGCATCTGTCCATGTTATGTTCAGCATCCACCCTAAACCTTTTTAAACTACAAGCAAAAGTGTTACAATGATCTCGGCTCTCCTCCACCGCCGCGTCCTGAACATCGCAGTCTCAACACATTCTTATCAACTCAACCCCCTGTTATTTTTTCCACAGGAGTGAATCCTTGAAGCACAAACTCCCTCTTTTTCACAAATGAGATTAGCGAGGCGCTGCTGCTCTGCTAATGGCGAGTCTGAAGCATCAGGATTTGTAACTCAACGCCAAATGTCAAGCGTCTCGACTCCCCCGCCGCGATTAGCTTCTGCGAACACGGCGAGAGCACGGAAAAACACACGCAGAAATAAAATACTCACTCCAGGCCTGTAAATCCGCTATAGAAATAAAGTAAGAAACAGTAGCCAAGCTGAGCTCTAATTGCAAGAGGTGAGCTTATTATAAGCCATTCAGAACACTTACAATAAACACAAGAATGTAAAACACAAGCCAAACTAATCGCTAAACGGAGACTAAACAGAGAATTAGAGATGGAAAACAAGAGATTGAGAGGTTTATTAGAAACAGAGGGTGTATTGTAGCTTAACAAAACTCCTAAATAATACTAATAGCAGTTTTGTTAAACCGTATTTGCAATGATGAACCAAATAACACAATACTATTGCAAATATATTATACTCAAGTACTTCACTAGTGCTTTAAAAGGTGACCTATTATGCGAAAATCACTTTTATAAGGGGTTTAAAGACAGTTGTGTGGCAACAGTGAGTGAATATAAGCAGCTTATAATCATAAACATTAAAAACATCTATACTTTTATAATCAGACTTGATTAAAACAGCCAGCAGGAACATGTTGATTGACATTCTCCCCTTGTACGTGTCATCAGAGGGGGATATAAGCCCCGCCCACTAGTGACTATCTCTCTCCCTCATTAGCATAGGAGGTTAGTCTTGTTTTTGAATCTGCCACTATGCTGACACACAGGCATTTGTAGCTCCGCCCATTGTTGAAAAGAGCACAATCTCATTTGAATTTAAAGCGACAGTCACCAATACGCCACAATTAGGATCAAAGCCTAAAAGGGTCAGGTACAGAGAGTTATAAAACATTATTTGTGTGGTATTTTGAGCTGAAACCTCACACATACATGCTCTAGGGATATGAGAGACTTATTTTACTTGTAAAAAAAGGGGCACAACAGGTGCCCTTTAATATGTTAGTCAGCATATAAAAATAAGCATATTTCTTTAAATCTTGATTATTTAAGATTTAATCTTGATTATTTAAGATTTAAACTAGGGGGCTGTTGAATGCTTGATTCTGATTGGCTAATTTGTGCTTTAAAATCTATTTTGACATTAATGTATGGTGCCTAATTTAAATAATTTAAAGAATTTAATGTATTAAACACTTTAATTTCCAGTATAAGAGCAGCTAATCCAAGTCTGTAGACTTGAAAAAAATAGAAGTAGTATAAACAGATACAGATTTCTTTCATGAACCCTCTCGGATATAGTATGGTTATGAATATGTACAGTTGAAGTCAGAATTATTAGCCCCCCATCACCCCCACCCCACCCATTTTTTCCCCAATTTGCGCAGATTTTTTTCAACTCATTTTTAAACATAATAGTTTTGATAACTCATTTCTAATAACTGATTTATTTTATCTTTGTCATGATGACGGTGAATAATATTAGACTAGATATTTTTCAAGTGACATTTAAAGGCTTAACTGGGTTAATTAGGTTAACTAAGCAGGTTAGGGTAATTAGGCAAGTTATTGTATAATGATGGCTTGTTCTGTAGACCAGTGTTTCCCAACCCTGTTCCTGAAGGCACACCAACAGTACACATTTTCAACCTCTCCCTAATCAAACACACCTGTATCAACTTATCATAACATCAGAAAAGACTCCAACACCTGAAGTTAATGGGTCAGATAATGGAGACATCCAAAATATGTACTGTTGGTGTGCCTCCAGGAACAGAGTTGGGAAACACTGCAGTAGACTATCAAAAAATATATAGCTTAAAGGGGCAAAAAATTTTGACCTTAAAATGGTGTTTAAAAAATTAAAAACTGCTTTTATTCTAGCTGAAATAAAATGAATAAGACGTTCTCCAGAAGAAAAAATATTATCAGACATACTGTGAAAATTTCCTTTCTCTGTTAAACATCATTTGGGAAATATTTGAAAAAGAAAGAAAAATTCAAAGGGGGGCTAATAATTCTGACTTCAACTGTATATGGCAATGTTGATGTATTTGGTCTTGGCGGAGTAGATCTGCTACGATGCCGCAGCTGCTGTTCCTGCTTTGACTCTTAATGCAGAGCAAGTACCGAAACCTGCTACTGCGAGTATATACACAGAAATGCCGTCTGAGAATAACACATTGCTGCTGCTGCAAACATAATATATATTATGTAAGCCCCGTAGCAGATCTAAACACAGGTGGATCTGGGGTGGAGGAGGGTCTTTGAAAATGTGCCGCAGCTTAAACAGCATAGAATGACGCAGAGCTTTTAAACTGAGGGGGAGAAAGCCGAGGAGACAGCAACCAATCTCCTGGCCATGTAGATAATGATGCAGGAGCAGATAAGGTGACCTATCAGCCTGTGCGTGCATAGAGTTTCATGCCAGAAATTTCACTAACTATGTATAAGCTTGAAAGATCTACTGTCACACCTTAATTTTCTGTGATTTTTTTTTGTGCAAAAATGCTTTTCTTACTTAGATTTAGTCTTGTCTCTTAAATCAAGAAGCATTTTTTAGACAAGTAAACCATATTGTCTTGTTTTCAGAAATAATACGCCAAAATTAAATTGAGTTTTTCTTTAAAACAAGCTGAATAATGGGGTAAGCAAATTAATGGTGTGTCAATAATCTGTTTTCTTCCCCCATTGGCAGATTATTTAGCTTATTTTAAAGAAAAACTCGCTTAGTTTTGGAATATTATTTTTGAAAACAAGACAATATGTTTAGCTTGTCCTGTAAATGCTTCTTGATATAAGAATTTATAGATATTTAAACTAGAAACAAGACAAAATCTCTAAGCAAGAAACACATATTTTGCAGTGTGATTGTAATGTAATAACACACACCCTGCTTTGCTGCTTTGGAGCAATAATTATTGTGAAAAGCACTACACAAATAAACTTGAATTGAATGGAAAGTTATATAATATATTTTTGCTGAGGAAATCAAAAGGCTGTGATTATTAAGTTCCCAAAAGCCCTTCGTTTGTTTTACAAAACATAATGAACGCTTATAATGGTTAAGAGTTCACTCTGAAGGCTATAAACAGAGAGAAAACAAGAAATGGAGAGGTTTATTAGACACAGAGAATGCAATATAATTGTTCTAAACTCCTGAATGGTAAGTAAAAGCAGAAGGAGAACTGCTGAAAGGTTAAGCAGAGGTGGAGGAGTGTTTTTTTTTACCTGATCACCACGTCGTATTTGTTAATGATCTCCCCCAGAGAGCTGTTTTTTAAGGCAAAGCCGTTTCCAATGACTGCACACGTCCTGCAGTCCAAGCTGCACACACACACACAAGACACACACTTTGCATGTACACTGTATTATACACGACAGGGCATCAGAAGAGAGGTTTGATTTTCTTTTTCATAAAAAGTCTGGCTTGAGTTGTTTTATTTCTAATGCATATTCAATTAAATGTGTTTTGATTGTTTTTAGATTTTATTAGATTTTTTATTTAGTTAAGAATATTTTACAATTTGACTATTATTTTAGTACATTTTTATGTTTAATTCATTCATTTTTTTCAGCTTAGTCCCTTTATTACTCAGGGGTCGCCACAGCGGAATGAACCGCCAACTTATCCAGCATAAGTTTTACGCAGTGGAGGCCCTTCCAGCTGCAACCCATTACTGGGAAACACCCACACACTCTCATTCACACACATACACTATGGACAATTTAGCCTACCCAATTAACTTATCCCGCATGTCTTTGGACTTTGTAGCACCTGGAGAAAACCCATTCGTACATGGGGAGAACATGTAAACTGTACACAGAAATGCCAACTGACCCAGCCGAGGCTCGAACCAGCGACCTTCTTGCTGTGAGGTGACAGTTCTACCTACTGTGCCACTGCGTCACCCCATTGCTAAGTTAAAAATATGATTATTTATATTTTTATTACACAAAGAAATGTCTGGACTTATGATTTTGGTTTATAGCTACTAAACTGAAACAAATGTGGTCCAGAAACTACTTTCATTCAGAAACTTGACAAAAAACACATCAAACTTTTATTTGGATAGATTGTTGGTGATTGGATGAGAGTTGACCTGATTGGGTGGCTTCTGTTAGTAAACAGAATATCAAAGTCTGCTAAAGGAGGTCTAGCATTTTCACATATGGCTCCCAAACTCTGGAATTGCCTTCCTGATAATGTCCAAAGCTCAGACACACTCTCGCAGTTCAAAACTAAATTAAAGACCTATCTTTTTAGTAAAGCATACACACAATGCATTATATAACTGTTGTAGGATGTGTGAAAGTGCTCACAACACATACTGCACACTACCTGACAGAAGTCTTGTGGCCTATCCAAGTTTTAGGAACAAAAATAAATAATAACTTGCCTTCTAGTTGATCATTTGGAATCAGAAATGGCTTATATGAAAGGTAAAGGCCTCTAGATTACGCTTATTTGACCCAAATAAAATCTGATCATGCCTTGATTATTAATGATTTGATTAGGACAGTAAGGTCTGACTCTGCTTAGACTAAAGTCTGGTCACTGAACCTTCAATAATGTCCAGTATAGAATATGTGGTCATGCTGCAGTGGAAACAGAATGAATATTGTGTCTGACTCCATCATGAGCTTGGAGGACTGCATCCATACATCTCTGCAATGACTCAAATCACTGATTAATAAAGTCATCTGGAATGGCAAAGAAAGCATCTTGCAGGACTCCCAGAGTTCATCAAGATTAGGATTCATCTTCAATGCCTCCTCCTTCATCTTCCCCCAGACCTGCTCAATAATGTTCATGTCTGGTGACTGGGCTGGCCAATCCTGCAGCTCCTTGACCTTCTTTGCTTTCAGGAGCTTTGATGTGGAGGCTGAAGTATGAGGAGCGCTATCCTGCTGGAAAATTTGCCCTCTCCTGTGGTATGGGCAGCACAAATGTCTTGATACCCAAGGCTGTTGATGTTGCCGTCCACTCTGCACGCCACCATACTGAATGTAACCCCAAACCATGATTTTTTCTTTACCAAACTTGACTGATTTCTATGAGAATCTTGGCTCCATGCAGGTTCCAGTAGGTCTTCTGCAGTATTTGTGATGATTAGGATGCAGATCAATAGATAATTCATCACCTTCTGACACTTTTCCAAATGATCAACCAGAAGTTTTTTTACAAATTATTTGTTGCTCTTAAAACTAGGATCGACGACAACACTTTTGTCAGGTAGTGCACACTCAATACACAAATACAATTAATTCAACATGTACACATAGACATTACCTATATACTCTATAATTGCAGGTTAACTATGTTATATATAATAACTTTAATGAACTAGTAACTAATAGCTTTTCACAGTTAAAGTTATTAAAGTTATTAGGAACTAATAAAGTTATAGTAACTAATAACCCTAACTTTTCTTTAATTGTAATCCAATAATGTGAACAATAAAACAATAATTATTCTGAAAAGAGCTATACAAGTGAGAAAGAATAAGAGTAGCTTGGACAAAGGAAGATTAAGACTGATTTAAGACTTACAACACTATATTTCAGCACATTAAATTCTTTTTAAGGCTGTTACAAAAATGTACGTATATTAAGACCTCGCAGACAACCTGGAGGAACTGAAAATGAGTGAATCACACTTGAGTTTAGACACTACTTTACCTCTCAATGTTCGCTGGCATCGTGAAGCTGGAAATCGCTGCCAAGACCTTCAGAAGCAGCAGCTCTAAAATTAAAAAAAGACCATTTTAAAAACAAAATGCTCCATTATGAATGCATCAGCATCCAAGGATTGCGATAGAACTCATGTGCAGTAAATCCCTCAGGCTTTTCTGCAGTAAAAGCATAAACAACACACAAATGCCTTTATATTGGCTTGACTGAGAGGTTTCGGGGTCACGTCAGGTCACAGCAACAATGCGATCATGTACTCAAGGCAGATTAAACACAAGCGTAATGATTGTGCATTGTATTAATGGAGGGTTATAAGAGCAACAGAAGCTGTACACACCGCTGCCTTTAATACCGTAGGGCAGAGCTTCAGCCGACAGATGATCCTTCCAGAAGAAATCCTCCAGCTTCAGGAAGAGCTCAGGCTTTCGGCTCATGCTGGAACGACCAAACAAAAGGAGAGGCTCAAAAATAAAAACACAAATAATCCCGTAATAATCAGTATATAATGTACTCTATATATAAATATACAGAACTGTGCAAAAGTCGTAAGCACTATACCAGCTTTGTTAGCCTCAGAAAACTCTTTTTATTAAAAACAAACTGAAAAATATAGGAAATATGTACAAAACAATTTATAAAATAAAAAAACAGCACAGCATTTCCTCCTCAAGCAAAAGTCTAACCGTTTCCAGAGTTCTGTAGGTTTTGAGTGTCTTATTTTTCTTTTCTGTTTCAATAATATTCGGATCTGGACACTGTGGAGGCCATTCCATATCAGTCTGTGTTCCATCAGCTGTTTTCTTTCTCTAAACAGGATTTCACTGCAATTAGCAGATAATTATCATACTGAAAATGGAAACTTCCGGAAGCTCTGGCTTTCGGCTCATGCTGGAACGACCAAACAAAAGCAGAGGCTAAAAACCCCCACTAATAATCATTGTCAGTATATACTGTACACTATATACAAATATATAGTGCTGTGCAAAAGTCCTAAGCACCAGCTTTCTTGGCCTAAGACATTTGCACAACATATAACCAATCAGCCTCTTTATTAAAACAAATGGAAAATATAGGAAATGTGTGAAGAAACACAACAGCACACCATTTACTCTTCAAGCTAAAGTCTATCTATTTCCAAAGTGCTTCTTTAGGTTTAGAGTGTCATATTTTTCTTTTCTGTCTCTATAATATTCAGATCTGGACACTGTGTAGGCCATTCCATGACTGTCTGTGTTTCATCATCCGTTTTCTTTATCCAAAAAAGGATTTTGCTGCAATTAGTGGATAATTATCATGCTGAAAATGGAAACTTCCAGAAGTTCAAGCTTTCAGCTCATGCTGGAACGACCAAACAAAATCACAGGCTCAAAAAAAAACCCATTAATTATCACTGTTAGTATCTACTGTACAATATATATAAATATACAGTATTGTGCAAAATTCCTAAGCACTATACCAGCTTTGTTGGCATAGGACCTTTGCACGATATATAATCAATCAGCCTCTTTATTAAAAACAAACAGAAAATAAAGGAAATAAGTAAATTAAATGAATAAAAAAACATCACAGCATTTCCTCTTAAAGCTGAGGACTGTTTTGTTTTAAATGTCCTGACATTTTCTGAATTAACGTGCAATGTAATATCAGGCTTCTTTTAGCACTTTCCAGAGATCTACTTTAGGTTTAGAGTGTCATATCTATCTTTTTCTGTCTCAATAATATACAGGTCTGGACACTGTGTAGGCCATTCCATGACTGTCTATATTTCATCAGCTGTTTTCTTTCTCCAAAATAGGATTTCACTGTGATTATTGGATCATTATCATGCTGAAAATGACAACTTCTCATGCTGGAACTAGCAAACAAAAGCAGAGCCTCAAAAAACACTTATAATCACTATCAGTATATACTGTACATTATATATAAATATACAGTACTCTGCAAAGGTCCTAAGCACTTTACCAGCTTTATTGGCCTAATACTTTTGCACAATATATAATCAGTCAGCCTCTTTATTAAAAACAAACAGAAAATATAGGAAATAAGTAAAAAAAAATAAAAATAAAAACAACAACAACACTGCATTTCCTCAAGAATTTAAAAATGTCTGTTTTGTTCTAATTGTCCTGACATTTTCTGACATAATGTGCGATGTAATATCAGGCTTCTTTTAGCATTTTCCAGAGATCTACTTTAGGTTTAGAGTGTCATATCTATCTTTTTCTGTCTCAATATTATACAGGTCTGGACACTGTTGAGGCCATTCCATGACTGTCTGTGTGTCATCAGCTGTTTTCTTTCTCCAAAATAGGATTTCACTGTGATTATTGGATCATTATCATGCTGAAAATGGAAACTTCTTAAAGGCTCTGGCTTTTGGCTCATGCTGGAACTAGCAAACAAAAGCAAAGCCTCAAAAAAACACTTATAATCACCATCAGTTTATACTGTACATTAAATATAAATGTACAGTACTCTGCAAAGGCCCTAAACGCTTTACCTTTATTGGCTTTTGCACAATATATAATCAATCAGCCTCTTTATTAAAAACAAACAGAAAATATAGGAAATAAGTAAGTAAAAATATAAACAACAACAGCACACCATTTCCTCAAGAATTTCCAAAAGTCTGTTTTGTTCTAATTGTCCTGACATTTACTGAAATAATGTGTTGTGTAATATCAGGCTTCTTTTCAGAGTTCTTCTTTAAGTTTAGAGTGTCATATTTTTCTTTTCTGTCTCTATAATATTCAGGTCTGGACACTGTGGAGGCCATTCCGTGACTGTCTGTGTGTAATCAGCGTTTCTTTCTCCAAACAGGATTTCACTGCAATCAGTGGATCATTATCATGCTGAAAATGGAAACTATGACCACTGAAGTCTTTCCGGAAGGAGTGGCATAATGTATCTGTACATTTCGACATTCACAGTTCCATCAATTCACACAATATTGCTAACAACACTGGTGGAAATGTAGTTCAAACCAGAACGAACAGCCTCTCTGCAACATTGTCTGTCACATGTCTTAAACAATTAAATTAAAACATCCTAACAAATCATACATCATTGAAAGATCATTTATTCAGCCTATAGAAATCTCAATAAAAAATATATATATAAAAAAAATTACATTTATGACTGGTTTTGTGGTATAGGGTAACAAATATCCACTAAAGCATCAGTAAAACAATTGTAATTTGATTTCAACATTAGCCTAAATTATTTGCACAGTATTGTATATACGCAAAAAAACCTAAGTTGCTGCCTTCAATTGTTAAGTTGAAGACACACACAGTTAAAAACAAAATTATAATTACTATATTTTTATAATTATATCATTATAATAAATATAATTTATAATTATAATTATATTTTTAATATTTCCCAAGGGCTGTTTAATGGAGAAAAGCGCTTGTAACACTTTTTGTTATAACACTTGTCAAGTTGGCATGTCTAAAACGTTCCTTTTGTGTTGAATTGGTCATTACAATACCTTTAAACTATACAAAATATTTACCAAGTCATCATGACGCTCTATGAACCAAAGAATAGAGCCATCATAAGGAGATTTAGGGCATTTTCCTTACAAAAAACCTAAAACAAAACAACTAGGCCTATTTTACTGCAACGTCATGCTCTCATGTTACTTCACAGAATTCAAAGGAAAGCCAGAAGGCATTGAAGAAAACTAGTGTTGAGGTTTTCAAGAAATACACTGATACTCTACCAGAGAGATGAGCTGCTGGAATACTGCAAAAGCTGGACATATCAAATATTACAAGCATTTAAAAACAGTATGACACACTTAATATGATATCTGTGCTTTGAGCAACTGTCTGCGTGTGTTATGAACATGAAATGAAATCATGTGTGTATGCAGGGCTTGACATTAACTATTTTGATCACCAGCCACTGTGGCTAGTAGATTTATAACCTTCCTAGCCACTTGCCATTTTCACTAGCCACAATTTTGTTGGTGGGAAAATATATATTTATATTCATGAATTTGTCTTTGACATGCTAAAATTACCTGATTTAGATTTTCCAGTATGTCCACATGCCTCCTCGTTCATTGCACTTATTGTTGCATATGAGCTTGCTTAATGTGCATGAACTAATGGGCTGTGTCGCATAGCAATTAGTCTTTATTTCACATGACTTTTCAGGGCTCAAAATTAAGGGTGTACCAAATTTATCTCTGACCACACCAAAAATAAATAAATTATTATTTCTCAGCCACAAATGTTAAATAATGTGTCAAAACAAGCTAAATATAGTGATATACATGCACTTATTAATTTAACAAAACTTTTCTTTAAAAATATTGAGATTTAAAAAAGAATTCTTGTCATGCATCTAAAATATGCACAGTAATCTGTCCCAAATCACCAGTTAACTAAACATAAATTGAGAGTTAACCTCATATTTAAGCAATGCTATTGTAAAAAGTGATAATTAAACTATATTAACAAAATTAACTGAAAGCAAAAAAAATGGTGTGTGATAATGAAATGCAGATCATGTGCACATGGTTAATGTGAGGCCTGTTAATAATCTGTTCAAAGGATAATTCAAGTCAAAGCAGAGGCTGCTGCTGCTTACAAAAGGACACACATTTTAAAAAAAATCTTAAAAAGCAGAAGGACAGTGGGTGCACGATCATCACTTTCTATTCTACACAGTCCATTTTAAAGAGAACCGATCGCGTTTCCTCTGGGCACGGTTGCTTCGCATGAGTAAATGGGAGTGTGCATGCTTTTTACCAGTTGTGCACATCTCCTGTGCGCGTGAGTGATCATTCTCCATTCGGTATTCACTTCCGTTTATATTTGCTTGCCGAACACAATTAGTTTTGCCAGCAATGTTGCTTCTCGATTCTAAGATCCCATTTGCACGAATGTTGGCCCTCTTTACAGTCGACCCATGTTTTGAAATAAAACTACAATTTAAAAATTATTTTCAACCAGCAAAAGTGGCTATTGAGAGCGTCTGTCTTACCTGCCACAGCTGAAATCTACATGCATTTGGCGGGTTGGCAGGTGTTAATGTCAAGCCCTGTGTGTGTGTGTACAGTTAAAGTCAGAATTATTAGCCCCCCGATTATTTTTTCCCCAATTTCTGTTTAACGAGAGAAGATTTCTTCAACACATTTATAAACATAATAGTTTTAATAACTCATTTCTAATAACTGATTTATTTTCTCTTTGTCATGATGACAGTAATAATATTTGACTAGATATTATTCAAGACACTTCTATACAGCTTAAAGTGACATTTAAAGGCTTAACTAGGTTAATTAGGTTAACTAGGCAGGTTAGGGTAATTAGGCAAGTTATTGTATAATGATGGTTTGTTCTGTAGACTATCAAAAAAATATATATAGCTTAAGGAGGCTAATAATATTGACCTTAAAATGGTTCATAAAAAATTAAAAACTGCTTTTATTCTAGCCGAAATAAAACAAATAAGACTTTCTCCAGAAGAAAAAATATTATCAGACATACTGTGAAAATTTCCTTGCTCTGTTAAACATCATTTGGCAAATATTAAAAAAAGATAAAAAATTCAAAGGGGTAGCTTGGACAAAGATTAAGACTGATTTAAGACTTACAACACTATATTTCAGCACATTAAATTCTTTTTAAGGCTGTTTTGAAAAAGTAAGTATAATAAGACCTTGCAGACAACCTGGAGGAACTGAAAATGAGTGAATCACACTTGAGTTTAGACACTGCTTTACCTCTCAATGTTCACTGGCATCGTGAAGCTGGAAATCGCTGCTATACAGCTTAAAGTGACATTTAAAGGCTTAACTAGGTTAATTAGTTTAACTAGGCAGGTTAGAGTAATTAGGCAAGTTATTGTATAACGATGGTTTGTTCTGTAGACTATCGAAAAAAATATAGCTTAAGGAGGCTAATAATATTGACCTTAAAATGGCTCATAAAAAATTAAAAACTGCTTTTATTCTAGCCGAAATAAAACAAATAAGACTTTCTCCAGAAGAAAAAATATTATCAGACATACTGTGAAAATGTCCTGAATCTGTTAAACATCATTTGGGAAATATTAAAAAAAGAAAAATAATTCAAAGGGGGGCTAATAATTCTGACTTCAGCTGTATATATTTAAAGTCAAAACTGTTAGCGCTCCTTTGACATTTTAATTCACTTTCAAATATTTCCCAAGTGATGTTTAATGGAAAGAAAACATTGTTAAACACAATAGTTTTAACAACCAAGTTCTTTTTTTCTTTGGCATGATGACAGTATATAATCTTCAACTAGTTATTTAGCAAGATACTAATATTCAGCTTAAAGTATAATTTAAAGGCTTAACTAGGTTGATTTGGTAAGTCATTGGACAACAGGGGTTTAAAAAATGTCTTAAGAGGATAATATTATTCAGCTAAACATTATATTATTTATTATAAGTACTTTTATTCCAGCCAAGCTAAAAGAAATATGTCTCATCTTTGACTCAAATATTATATTTATGAGGATAGATCTGTCTCATGGCGATCGATAAATATCTTTCTCTTTTAAAGGTCTGCATAAGATCTGCCAGGAGTCCTAATGCACCAATAAATAAACAAGTAAATGCAAAAGGTGGAACTGCAGATGGAGAGAGAGCAGCTGTATAAACTGTATAACAACACACAGATGATACAATAGAGGAAACACAAAAGAAGTGTTCAGGTAAATCATTTATTCTATTCAAAGGCTCTGAAACTCTGAAACAGAGGCACGTCTGGACTGTTTGTGGGTGTTAGTTTAGTAAATTATTAATGACACTGTTGTACGTATCCGTTAATTACCAGTTCCCTAGAACTGGTTTATTTATGCTTTCGAATTGCATAATGAGACCTTGATCTCAGAATTAATAAAGTCACTTTTATTTATTTATTTGTTTATTAATTATTTAATTCATTCATTCAGTTACACTGATGAGTGTGTGTGCGCTGTATTTAAAATCCTAGTAATTAGTCTTTGACAATCCTCCGGCTGTGGGTTTGCAATCAGTCAGGATCGGGAACTGGTGTGAGTGTGTGTGGTGCATAACTGGAGCTTGTATTCCATATAATGCTGGATTTGTAGTTCTATAAGATCTTTGTGTTTACCTGCGACCTGAAAGGATTAGATTGCTGGTGATTGTGACGGTTTCAGAGCACTTTTTTTACCATTTTATATGTGTTTTTTTTGTCATAAATATTTTGTTTAATAAAAAGTAAAGCAAATATGCTCACTTTTTTTATGTTTATTAAACATTATTAGCTAAAAAATATATAATATAACATATAATATAATATATAATATAATATATAATATAATATAATATATAATATAATATTTAATATAATATAATATTTAATATAATATAATATAATATAATATAATATAATATAATATAATATAATATAATATAATATAATATAATATAATATAATATAATATAATATATGCACCCTGGTTTTATAGTTTCCCTTCTTCATTTATATTTATCTTTATATTTTAGTCTGAAAAAGGTGACCAAAAAATATTAAAATTGAGAGTTGCTAAAACTAATAATAATTAAAATACATTAAATAACTTAACTATTGCATCAGAAAAACACTGCTGCAGTTGCAAAAAATTTAGCACATACATACATACACATACATGCACATATATATATATATATATATATATATATATATATATATATATATATATATATATATATATATATATATATATATATATATATATGTGTGTGTGTATATATATATATGTATATATATATATATATATATATATATATATATATATATATATATATATATATATATATATATATATATATATATATATATAAATATATATATAAATGTGTGTGTGTGTTGTAAAAAATTATATGATCAATTAGTCTTTACAATATATGTTTTAGTTCATTGTAAGGTATTAAACTAAGTTAATCATGTTCTAACTTAATTTTATAAGTTAGGCAAGCTTTTTTAAGTTAGGTTAACATAATAAAAGTACAATGGACTTGTATATTTAACTCTTTTATTTACTTTATGTGATTTTTAATATATAATAATAACCAAAACATTTTGACTGTAATTGATTTACGCTGCAACTATGTACACAAAAACACTGTAATTTTCATGTATGTTCTCCTAATAAAGAAAATCCTACAGCTCTGTAATAATATGAAGGCAATACAGAACTTTATTATTACTATTCAAGCTTAATAAAGCAGAATTAAACCTACTTTAAGTTCAGATTCTCCCACTTCTTCTGCAGCCGGTAGTTTGGACACAGAGCGAGCGTGGGATGAGGAGACTTTCCTCCAGAGCTAAACCACAATGGTAAAAACAGTAGTTTATATAGCATGCATACACACATTTTACATATCTCAGCTTCTACATGAAATACAAATAGAGATGGATGATAGAAAAATTCTACCCATGGAAAAAAAGTGTCTTCTTGCAATAATTATCATAAAAACTACAATGGGATTAATAAAATATGATATTTTAAAATAAATAAAAATATGAAAATATATATTTATAAAATAAAATAACATCTTAAATATTTTCTCCCAGTGGATACATATGAATTAAAAAATATCTAGAATAAATAAATAAATAAATAAATAAGTAAATTAATAAATAAATTAATTAATTCATTCATTAATAATAATAACAACAATAACAATAATAATAATAATAATGGTAATAATAATAATAATAATAATAATAATAAATAAAAAATAGGAAAAATATATATTTTGTCTCTCAATGGATGCATATGAATTAAAAATAAATAAATAAATAAATAAATAAATAAATAAATAAATAAATAAATAAATAAATAAATAAATAAATAGGAAAAATATACCTTTTGTCTGCCAGTGGATCCATATGAATTATTGCCACTGATATTGTTATTGCAATAACTACCAGAAAATATTGTTTATACAGTTTTAACTCCATATCGACCAACCTTACGTATGAGCAATGAAAACATTATGGATGAAAGCATGCTTGCACTGACCTCTCAAAGTAGAACTGAGAGCAATAATAACAGATGAAGAAGAGCACAACCGGGAGGAGTCGTAAAAACCATGCTGGAAACAAAACACAAGAGAAAAATATTAAATATACACAACTGCTAACTTATAAACTTCATTTAACAGCACAGTCGGCACCCAAATGAACATGGCGAGAATATAAAGCCATCAGTTATGCACCAGTTGGCCATTTACTTTATTTATCATTGATACAAAGAATGCTGTATGGTTTAGTGCAAGGGGGAGGGCACGGATAATGAAACTGCACAGACTGAGTTGTGCTGTAGTACTCTAAATGTCTAAATGGGGAATTGTAGACAGCAGCACATCATGATTACAGTGTTTTCAGAATTTGTGAATGATATACAGTGCACTGAATTTGATTCATACAGTGCACTACAGCTCATTTAAATAATATGGACCCTTTCATACACCGGGCGCAATAAGGAGCAAGATGTGTTTGGTGGGATTTTTTGCTATTTTCAGACCAGCACAACCCTAATTTTCCCATTTTGCGCCACGTTGTTTAAATAGTAAATCCATTTGCACAGCTTTGTAGACTCATGGGTGTGCTGGTCTATAAAGGGGGTGTGTTAAAGCACATTGCTGGTGTGTTGCTATTTTGAGAAACTAAAATAGATTGGGCAATTGACCAGCTGAATGCAGGTCTAAAGTCCAGCACAGAGCACGTTAGTTATGAGCCTATGCAGGTCCAAAACACTTACACATTGCTGAATACACACAGGATGAACAGCAATACACAAATATCTTTACAGATGAAAACAATTAAAGGATTAAAATGACACAGAAATGATTATTTTCTACATAAATATAAACACCACTGCCTTCATGCCTCATCTCAGGGGGCTTTTTTCAGTTTATTATCAGTATTATTTATTATCTGCAGATTTATTTTTGTTTTAATAAACACAAGTGTAGATTTGTCCAGCTGTGGTGTTTTGGAGACGTCTGCATCAACATATGGGGTATAAGAACAGGACGTGTGTTTGGATATAACTCAGTGTTTTGACCACGCTTCATTATTATTGTTCATTTATTCCTTTGCTGGAGATTAAAACTGAATTTAGAAATAGTTTTGACACAAATCTTTGAGCTTAACAAACTAAATTATATATGTGGGCTAATGGATCTGTTCAGTGGAGTGAGTTTCACCGTTTCCTTACTCCACCAAAGTAAAGGAGTAAAATAAAGAGTAAAAGTAAAGTAGAGAGAAAGTAAAGAGGCTGAATGGAGGAGGCTCGTTCTTTATCTTTGCGCTGCAGATGCTCTGTTTAACTGTTTTCTCGCTAGTGAAGCGTTCAGTTTATACACTTAAAGTCCACCATGTAAATAGCAAATGCACCATGGCGCGACACAACTGACTCTTAAAGGGAATGAGTGATGAGACTGATTGGTTTAATGCACGTTATGCTCAAAACACAACCAGAACTCATTAAGAGAATAAGCTCAACCCTGTTAGACCATGTGCCTGGGCACAGAACTTATTTTTCCATCCTTAAAATAGCAAAAGTGGATTCAGACACGCCCTTAATGCTTTTGCGCTTTAGACTTTGCGCTTAGATCATTAAAAAAGAGCCCAATATATATTTATATATATGTCATGTATTTGGCTGCAGTGTGCAAATCAAAAATATTCAAGTTTTCCATGTTTTGAGGTTTAATGATCAGATTTTGACCTTTGGTAATCTCTGTTACATAAAAAAAATAATAAATATATATAAAGGTGGTGCGGTGGCGCATTGGATAGCGCTGTCACCTAACAGCAAGAGGGACGCTGCTTCGTGTCCCAGCTGGGTCAGAGGGCATTTCTGTGTGGAGTTTGCATGTTCTCCCCGTGTTGGCGTGGGATTCCTCCGGGTGCTCCGGTTTCCCACCACAGTCCAAACACATGCACTATAAGTGAATTGGGTAAGCTAAACTGTCTGTAGTGTATGTGTGTGAATGAGTGTGGGTGTTTCCCGGTTATGTGTTGCAGCTGGAAGGGCATCCGCTGCGTAAAACATATGCTGGATAAGTTGGCGGTTCATTCCGCTGTGGTGATATATATATATATTGTATATTTTCTTTCTCCTTTTTTTCCAGTTTTATGAATTATGGTTTTATAGTCTCGCTGCTTCATTTCTGTGTTTTTTTTTTTCAGATTTTAGTCTGAAAAAGGTGACCACTTAAAAAAACACATAAAATCATCAGCGCTTTAATTTAGCGGTTCAAAATATAATACAAAAATCATGTTTATGCTTACAAAGTCATCATGTTCAAAAACATACTCAATATGATTGTTTTTTTAACATTTACTTCATGTAATGGTTTAAAAAACATTTAAAACTTTACTTTATGGTGCATTTTTGTGTATTTTGGAGACAAGTTTGCATCATTGCACCAACACATGGATGACTTACTGTTTAACTACCATGTGCAAGCATAGACATCTATTAAAACACACTATGATGTTATATTTTGAGGCTATGTACAGACGCAGATATAGATGTCCCACCCTTCATGATTACGTCAAACATGAAATAAAAAAGCACATTTCAAAGAAGTTCACAGGAACTTTATATACTTGCTGTTTTCAGTGTTTTGACAACATGAATCTTATCGCTCAGTGGAAATTAGACATCATTTACACCTTGTGTGGCTTCCTGACAAACACCATCTTCATTTTTGTGGTGCTAAATTGGATTATGAAAGACGAGTGTGAACGCTGTTGATGGTCAGTTCAAGTGTTAAAAAAACATGTTATCCTAATGCAGAAATAAAGTGTTAAATCCTGTTGTTTACACTATTTAGTGCAAAATAGCATGTTTCTCACACAAGTAAGCTGTTATACTGTGATCATTGCACGCAGGAATGCAGAAGTGTACACTGTATATCAATTCATTATACACACACACACACACACACATGTATATATATATATAAAATTACTGATTTATTTTATCTTTGTCATGATGACAGTAAATAATATTAGACTAGATATTTTTCAAGACACTTCTATACAGCTTAAAGTGACATTTAAAGGCTTAACTAGGTTAATTAGGTTAACTAGGCAGGTTAGAGTAATTAGGCAAGTTATTGTATAATGATGGTTTGTTCTGTAGACTATTGAAAAAAATATATATAGCTTAAAGGGGCTAATAATATTGACCTTAAAATGGCTTTTAAAAATTTAAAAACTGCTTTTATTCTAGCCAAAATAAAACAAATAAGACTTTCTCCAGCAGAAAAAATATTATCAGACATACTGTGAACATTTCCTTGCTCTGTTAAACATCATTTGGGAAATATTAGAAAAACCAAAAAAATTCAAAGAGGGGCTAATAATTCTGACTTCAACTGTATACATGCATACATATACATATATATATATATATATATATATATATATATATATATATATATATATATATATATATATATATATATATACACATACATATATACACGCAACTTTATACTTACGCTGTAAGTGAACTACCAAAAGATAGCATCAAATAAATGACACTGCTGATCCTACATTGTAAAATAATCTGTAAATTAGCATTTTTCTATATTTTGTGATTCATGTTTTTATTTTTCCCCATTTAATTATGCTTTTGAATTGCATTATGGGAGCTTAATCTTTCTTTCAACAACTTTAATACATGGCCCTACCATACAGCCGGCGCAATAAGGTGCAAGATGTGTTTGGTGTGATTTGTTGCTATTTTCAGACCAGCACAATTGTATTTTTCACGTTTTGCATCACGTTGTTTAAACAGCAAATCCATTTGCGCAGCTTTGTGGACTCTTGAGTGTGCTGGTCTATAAAGGAGGTGTGTTAAGGCGCATTGTTGGTGTGTTGCTATTTTGAGGAACTGAAATAGACCATTGACCAACTAAAAGCTGCTCTAAAGTCCAGCAGAGCATGTTAGTTATGCGCCTATGCAGGTCCAAACACTTACACACTGCTGAATACACACAGGATGTACAGCAATACACAAATATCTTTACAGATGAAAACAATTAAAGGATTAAAATGTTACAAAATGTATTATTTCCTACATCAATATAAACACCACTGCCTCCATGCCTCATCTCAAGGGGCTTTTTAAGTTTATTCATGACAATCTACATTTGTATAATGTTATTATTATTATCAGTATTATTGATTATCTGCAGATTTATATTTGTTTTAATAAACGCAAGTGTAGATTTGTCCACCTGTGGGGATTTAGAGACGTCTGCATCACCATATGGGGCATAAGAACAGGACGTGTGTTTGGACATAACTCAAGTGTTTTAGGATAGTGTGGAAGTGTGGATACAACCACACTTCATTATTATTGTTCAGTTATTCATTTGCTGGAAATGTGGAGGTATCAAAGTATAATTGTGCATTGGTAGAGTGATAAATACTCTATAATTTGTAGCTATGAATAAATGACTCTCAAATTAGTTTTGACTGTTGAATCTGAAAAATGTAATTTAATAATAATCAAAATATTTATTTTGCTTAAGAAAAATTTTAATTGCGTCCACACAAAGGTAAATAGTCCTGTTATAAACCCTGAATTCATTGAATTACTTTGGTTTAACTTAAAATGATATGGAACTGGCTGGATTAATGTGAAAATACAACTTTGAGAAAAACTAACACTTTTAATATTTCCCAGAGGGCAAATTGAATAAAACAGGCTAACATCAATAACCAAAACTGTTGAATTAAACTCCAATATAAAAATGTACTTTTAATTATAAGCACAGAAGTAATTTCAGCACACTATAGTTTCGTCTATTTTGGATAAGAAGGGTACCAATAATTTTCTGTCGGGGTGAGATATGAAAAGTCAAAGAACTGAAACGTGTATTTTAATATTAAACTTTTCAGTGTAATATTATAGTAATATAACAATCTAAATATTTATTCTGCCCAAGGTAAAAATCTAATTACATCCACTCAAAGGTAAAACAATGATTTATAGAGTAGGAATTCATTTAATTATTTTAGTTCAACATAAAATGACAAGAAAACAGCTCAGATAAAGTCAAATAGCTTTAAAGCAAATTCACTCTCAGAAATAAAGGTAGAAAATCTGTCACTGGGGCGGTGTGAACTGAACTTGAATTCTGAAAACTGGACTGACACGGTTTCAGTTTACTAGAACATCTATGTTAAGCTGCTTTGACACAATCTACATTGTAAAAGCGCTATAGAAATGAATGAATGAATGATTATGTATACCTAAAAAGGAAAATTGTGTACTTCATTGTAACTTAAGCATACAAAAGTATACCCTGCAGGTACAGAAATATCCCTTTAAGCTACCAGTATGCACCTGTAAGGTACAAAAGTGTACTTTTTGAAAGGTAAAGCCCCAGTGGCAGATTTTGTAGCTTTATTTCTGAGAGTGTTGAATAAAACAGGTTCAAATCAATAACCATAATGGTTCACTTTAAATCCATAATAAAAATCTGCTCTGGATGAAAAACACAGCAGTTTTAACTCTGAGAAATACACTTACATTTTTTGTAGAGGGTTCGTTTTTGCTTTTCGTTTTAAGGCAAATTGAACGCAAAAATGATTTAAAATCATTTAATCTGATATAAAATGTACTTTGAATAAAAAGCACAGCAGTTATTTCAAGTAATTTCAGTGCGCTGTAGTTCTGTCTTTCTTCTATAAGATGGTACCAACAATTTTGTCCGTGTCTGTAAAATATGCTTGTGTACAATAACAACATAAAAAGTGTATTTTAATGTTAAAATTTTCAGTGTAATATTACAGTAATAACACAATCTAAATATTTATTCTGCCCAAGCAAATGAATGGCTGAAAAATGGCTGGATTAAAGTAAAACAGCTTTAAGGCAAATTATAAAACAGGCACAAATCAATAACCATAATTATTGACTTTAAATCCAACATTAAAATCTGCTCTGAATGAAAAACAGCAGTTTCAACTCTGAGAAAACACTTAATTTTTCTGGGTTTTTTAGTTTTGTTTTGTTTTTTATTTAGTTTTTTGCTTTGTTTTAAGGAAAATTGAATATAAAAATGACTTAAAATCACTTAATCTGATATAAAAATGTACTTTGAATGAAAAACGCAGCAGTTATTTTAGGTAATTTGAGTGGACTCTAGTTCTGTCTGTCTTCATTCTGTAAAATAAGAAAAGTGTATTTTAATATTAAATTTTTCAGTGTAATATTACAGTAATAACACAATCTAAATATTTATTCTGCCCAAGGAAAAGGTAAAATTGCCTCCATCAAAAGGTAAAATAATGATTTATAGAGCAGGAATTCATTTAATTATTTTAGTTCAACATAAAATGACCAAAAAAATGTAGGGAATAAAGTAAAATAGCTTTAAGGCAAATTATAAAACAGGTTAAAATCAATAATCAATAACTATAATTATTCACTTAAATCCAACATTAAAATCTGCTCTGAATGAAAAACAGCAGTTTCAACTCTGAGAAAACACTTAATTTTTCTCTTTTTTGTTGTTTTGTTTAGTTTTTTTGCTTTGTTTTAAGGTTAATTGAATATAAAAATGATTTAAAATAATTTAATCTGATATAAAATGTACTTTGAATAAAAAGCACAGCAGTTATTTCAAGTAATTTCAGTGCGCTGTAGTTCTGTCTGTCTTCTTTAAGATGGTACTAACAATTTTGTTCGTGTCTGTCTGTAAAATATGCTTGTGTACAATAACAACATAAAAGTGTATTTTAATATGAAACTTTTCAGTGTAATATTACAGTAATAACACAATCTAAATATGTATTCTGCCCAAGCAAATGAATGGCTGAAAAATGGCTGGATTAAAGTAAAATAGCTTTAAGGCAAATTATAAAACAGGCTAAAATCAATAACCATAATTATTGACTTTAAATCCAACATTAAAATCTGCTCTGAATGAAAAACAGCAGTTTCAACTCTGAGAAAAACACTTAATTCTTCTCTTTTTTTGGTGTTTTGTTTTTTATTTATTTATTTATTTTTTTTGCTTTATTTTAAGGCAAACTGAATATAAAAATGACTGAAAATCTCTTAATCTGATATAAAAATGTACTTTGAATGAAAAACGCAGCAGTTATTTTAGGTAATTTGAGTGGACTCTAGTTCTGTCTGTCTTCATTCTGTAAAATAAGAAAAGTGTATTTTAATATTAAACTTTTCAGTGTAATATTATAGTAATATAACAATCTAAATATTTATTCTGCCTAAGGAAAAGGTAAAATTGCCTCCATCAAAAGGTAAAATAATGATTTATAGAGCAGGAATTCATTTAATTATTTTAGTTCAACATAAAATGACAAAAAAAATGTAGGGAATAAAGTAAAATAGCTTTAAGGCAAATTATAAAACAGGTTAAAATCAATAATCAATAACTATAATTATTCACTTAAATCCAACATTAAAATCTGCTTTGGATGAAAAACAGCAGTTTCAACTCTGAGAAAACACTTAATTTTTCTCTTTTTGTGGTTTTGTTTAGTTTTTTTGCTTTGTTTTAAGGCAAATTGAATATAAAAATGACTTAAAATCACTTAATCTGATATAAAATGTACTTTGAATAAAAAGCACAGCAGTTATTTCAAGTAATATCAGTGCGCTGTAGTTCTGTCTGTCTTCTTTAAGATGGTACTAACAATTTTGTCTGTGTCTGTCTGTAAAATATGTTTAACAACAATCTTAAAAGTGTAAATTAAAAGTGTATTTTAATGTTAAAATTTTCAGTGTAATATTACAGTAATAACACAATCTAAATATTTATTCTGCCCAAGCAAATGAATGGCTGAAAAATGGCTGGATTAAAGTAAAATAGCTTTAAGGCAAATTATAAAATAAGTTAAAATCAATAACCATAATTATTGACTTTAAATCCAACATTAAAATCTGCTCTGAATGAAAAACAGCAGTTTCAACTCTGAGAAAACACTTAATTCTTCTCTTTTTTTGTTGTTTTGTTTACT
>NC_079452.1:20835241-20840241 GCF_903798145.1 Danio aesculapii
TTCTTTCCAATGCATGTAAATAAATCAAATATTTTTAGTCAAACTAAATACAAGCTAACACTATTGTTTCATTTTGGAGCATTTGGGAATGTTACTTAAATGTTTCCGAATTTCCATATTTAAGAAATAAAATGTCGAATGAATGATATACTTGTTTATTTATTTATTTACTTATTTATTTATTTATTTACTTATTTATTTATTTACTTATTTATTTATTTACTTACTTATTTATTTATTTATTTACTTATTTATTTATTTACTTACTTACTTATTTATTTATTTATTTACTTATTTATTTATTTACTTATTTATTTATTTATTTACTTGCTTATTTATTTACTTATTTATTTATTTATTTACTTATTTATTTATTTACTTATTTATTTATTTATTTACTTATTTATTTATTTATTTACTTATTTATTTATTTGCTTATTTATTTATTTATTTACTTATTTATTTACTTATTTATTTATTTATTTATTTATGTAGTTATTTATTTATTTACTTATTTATTTATTTATTTATTTATTTATTAATGTACAACATGACATGTAGTTAGTTATAAAGCTAATATACATCTGCAATCCATGGGCAGAAATTTGCAACAAGATTAAAAATGTTAAAAAATAAAAAATAATACAATATACACTTACAGTACAATACAAACAATACATCATTCATTCTTTAATTTTCAGCTTAGTCCCTTTATTAACCTAGGGTCTCCACAGCGGAATGAATTGCCAACTTATCCAGCATATGTTTTATGCAGCGGATGCCCTTCCAGCCGCAGCCCATCACTGGGAAACACCCATACACTTCCATTCACGCTCATACACTATGGACAATTTAGCTTACCCAATTCCCCTATAGCGCATGTGTTTGGACTGTGGGGGAAACCGGAGCACCCGGAGGAAATTCACACGAACACGAGGAGAACATGCAAACTCCACACAGAAATGCCAGCCGAGGCTCGAACCAGCGACCTTCTTGCTGTGAGGCGAGAGCGCTACCCACTGCACCACCGTGCTGCCCACAACACATCATAGTCAATAAAATAAAATCATATCAGTGGTTGCATATATGATTTCCTTTAAGAGATTTATGTACCAACTACATTTAATACTTATTCCTGTAAAAATCAAACATGGAAGAGCAACTGCATAATAAACAAAACCATTCAAACAAAGATAACAATATAATTATTAACAAATATAAAACTAAAACTATATAAAACAAATGCAGACTTCTTTTACCAAAAAAAATGGCAGCACGGTGGCACAGTGGGTAGCGCGATTGCCTTATAGCAAGAAGGTCGCTGGTTCGAGCCTCGCATTTCTGTGTGGAGTTTGCATGTTCTCCCCGTGTTGGCGTGGGTTTCCTCTGGGTGCTCCGGTTTCAAACACATGCGGTATAGGTTAAAATAAAATAAATTTGTCCGTAGTGTATGTGTGTGAATGAGTGTGTTTCCCTGTGATGGGTTGCGGCTGGAAGGGCATCCACTAAGTAAAACATATGCTGGATAAGTTGGTGGTTCATTCCGCTGTGGCGACCCCTGATTAATTAAGGGACAATGCCAAAAAGAAAATGAATGAATGAAACTATTTTATTTTATTTTGCATATCGACCAGAAATATACAGATTTTTTTACGTTTTTAACCCTATATATGGATTTTAGGGTCATTCATTCTAACTAAACAAAGAAAGCATTAACTCTCCAGATGTTCTTTATATATATTATTATTATTATTTATTGCAAAGTCAAAGCTCTGCATGAGTCACTAAATGCCCGCCACATCAAACCATGGTCTCAATATTATACTCCATAACTAACAAAAGTTAAAGGGATAGTCCACCCAAAACTGAACATTCGGTCACCGTTTACTCACCCTTTATTTGTTCTAAATCTATTTTCTGCTGAACACACCAGTAGATACTTCGAAAAAAGCTGAAAACCTGTAACCATTGACTTCCATAGTATTCGTTTCTCCCATACTCCAAGTCACAGCTTTCTAACATTTTTCAAAATAACTTCTTCTGTGTTTAACAGAAAAGAAAAACAGTTGCAACTTGCAAGTGAGTAAATTTTCATTTTTGGGGTGAACTAACCCTTTAATCTAGTTTTGAAACAGAATTACGGTAGGTCAAAGCTGAAATGGTTACTAGCCCAAAGCCCCTGAACCACCAGCACCTTTTTTCCCCGTGTGTTCGCTCTGGGTTTGCCACACAGAGCAGTATTGTTTGAGGTTGTTTCGGGAGCGTGGCCTCACAGCCTTCAGCATGTGGAGCTCATTAAAAGCACCTTGAATGCAGCTCTGTGTAAAAGCGTGAGGAACAGAGCGAAAGACCTGAGCGATCCACAGAGGTGATAGAGGTTATGGGTAATTACACAATTCTGGAGATGGGATTGATGTTAAAGCCTGATTTTAATTTAGCTGGGTGCGTGGGAGAGGTTATTAAAGGTGGCTCTTTAAACATCAAGTTAAGATTTCACTTTTGTCGATTTTCAGTTGTGTTTAAAGGGATAGTTCACGCAAAAAACATTTACTCACTATTTACTATTTACTCACTCTTGTGTAGATTTTAAAGCTTCATGAATTTCGTTATTCTGTTGAACAAAAAAAGATATTTCGAAGAATGCTGAAAACTGGTAACCATTGACTTCCATTGTAGGAAAAACAAATGGCAGTCAATGGTTAGAGGTTTTCAGCTTCCTTCAAAATAGCTTTTTGTTCGGTTGTACAGTACAGTTCGGTTCAATTTTATGTCCGTTTCCACTGTAAAAAGGTATCAAAAAGCGAACCGTACCCTACTTTTTGGGTACCTTTTTTAAAAGAGTACCTAGTGTCGGCGCCAGTGGTGTAGTGGTTAGTATGTCGACACATGCCCTTTGGTTCTCACGACTACCCGAGTTCGATTCCCTCCTTGCGGTCCTATCGTTGGATACACCTCCATCGTTGAATCAGTCATCTGCACATCAATAACTGTCTGGTTTAGCTCAGCTACTAAATACGACCTCCAAAGACTACGTCGAATATTTCGGACTGCTGAGCGAATCACTGGTACAACCCTTCCTACTCCCCGAGAACTGTACTTATTCAGAGCGAGCAGAAGGGCTGCCAAAATCACTCTGGACCCCTCACACCCAGCACACTGCCTCTTTGAACTGTTACCTTCTGGTCGACGCTACAGAGCGCTGCGCACCAGAACAGCCCGACACAGGAACAGTTTCTTCCCTCAGGCAATCCATCTCATGAACACTTGATGATAATAATTGTGGAACCAACATCACTACTTGCTATACACTTTTATACACATATACACTTATTTAACAACACACTTTACATGCCAATTTGCACATAAAACGTTGTATATAGTAATAAACATGTACATACACTTCTCAATTTGTATATTTGCACTCACTACTTCTATTTTTTGTTTTAAATATATTTATGATCTGTTTTTTGTCCTGTCTCTGTTATCCTGTTGCACTGTAGAAACTCTGTCACCAAAACAAATTCCTTGTATGTGTGAACATACCTGGCAATAAAGCTCTTTCTGATTCTATGCCGATCCTTACCCTCTTTCTGCTCCCCACACTTTTCTGTCAATACACTCTACTGTCCTGTCCATTGAAGGTGAAAACCCAGAAAAAATAAATAAATAAATAAAAATAAATAAAAGAAAGAGTACCTAGCATGACAAAAGGGTACCAAAAGGCGGAGCAAGACACGCAACTGAACGTCACTAGCACGTACACAAGCCAGGAGAATGAAAACAAAGGAAGTGCCATTTTAAATACACAGCTGAGACATTACACCGTAATAATATATACATATAATAACAAGCCATGGTCAACCCGAGCTCAAACAAACCTTCTCGACATTAGGCATGGTCCGGTATAAGATTATGACGGTATGATAACCTTGGATAAAAACATCACAGTTTTACAGTGTCACGGTATTGTGATTACTGCTCTAGAATATATTCTTTTTAAATGTCTGGGTAAAAACAAAACCTTTTTTCTCCTTTGAACACACTATATTTTATTTGAGAGATATTTCAGATATTTTGGAGCAGTAAACACGTCAGGCTAAATAAATAAAATCATTCATTGACTTCTGCTGTCTTCATTCGTTTCAAAAACACAGATTTCTTCACAATTTAAAACGGCATCTCTGGATATCTTTTCTGCTGGAGATACTGTTGTCCTTAACAAAACGTAAATAAAAAATCGTACACACACCTTAGGAACGGTAATTTAAAACTGTATACCTTGAAAACGGTTATCATCCCATGCCTAGTCGACATCTTGACGAACAGCCACAAAGCCAAGAAGAACAAAATCTGCTGTGTCCTGTTTTTGTTTTACGAGGCCGCCTAAAAGCGTGAGTGGTTTCACTTTCTCCAGAGAGCGTGCGTGTCTATATTTGAAATTATAAACTTCTTGAGCTGATGATAATAATGTGCATGTGACTATTGAAGTGCTTCTGACACCTGATCCTTTCAGAAAGGAACAAACGCAAGAGTGAAGCGCAAAAAAACAAAGGAGTAATGATTCTTTCAGCAGCTTAAACCATGAACAAACTGCCATGTTGAACTATTTTCATCACCTTTTGGACTATTATGAACTCTGAATGACGGAAATACTCTCTAACAGAGGCTACATGTGGTGGTGAAGATTAACATGATTTAACATTAACATTTTGTCAAACTACTCTTTTAAAACATGCACTGTCAGGGTGTGGAAAGCTGACTAAAAGTTCATTGGAAAAAATTAAGGGTAGTTTACACATTCAGCTTTAACCAGTGGCCTGAGAAGAATATCGAGCCTCCAAACTTCTATCTAGGGAACACATGCAGAGATTAGCCTTTATCAGCAGGACCACATGTAAACGTTGCAGTGATCTGCTGTATTAGGGAAAGGCCTCGACTTTTGACATCTGAGGAACTCGTGATGCTTCCAGCAAAACAAACCAATGTCTAAATGCCTCTGT
>NC_079452.1:20845241-20868629 GCF_903798145.1 Danio aesculapii
AAATGCAAACGGCTGAAGAGTGAAAAGTGCACAGGTTTGCAAACCTCACCTAAAGTTATAATAATAATAATGGCGCAGATGACAGCGATCATGACATGAGGTAAATGTTGATCCGCCAGCTGAGATCAATCGAGTGTTTTCGGAGAAGGTGCCTGAATCTTGATGCGTTGCATTCACCGCATGTTCAGCGCAAATGTCCGCTAAATATAAAATCTAACACTGTACACATCATCACCAAAGAAACTCACCTTTACTAAGTTTACACTGAAACTACGGCTCATAACAAAGAGCGGTATTGCGCCGGTGGTCCTCATGAGAATCCTGCTCTGTCTGCTTATAAATTGGTGCGGCTGACTCGCCTGCTTTATTCCAGAAACACAGAGAAATGAAGATCAGCTCATAACAAGACTGAGCATTTACAATGACCCAAACCAAAACTTTTAAAGAGTGATAGAAGTGAGACTTTCTTTTGTCTGTTCTTCCTTGAGATGTATATTATTTTGCTATTGAAAGTAATACCGTGATATTATACCGTCACCGTTCAAAAGATGAAAAATACTGTGATATTAATTTTAGGTCATATCGCCCACCTCTAGTTCATAGTCAGTTAAATAGTGTTAATGTTGTTTCGAAGACTTCGAAGTCATCCGATATCAGACAGAGAAGCATGGTAAACCATAACAAATAATTGTCACTGTTTAAAATGAGCAAATGTGGGAATATAAAACCAACTGTACCTCAATTAACAAAAGAGACAACTGAAAATTATGGATGTAATAGATTATTGCATTTAAAGTCTAAAATATGTCAGTCTAGACACAATTTTAACTCAAAATAAAAGGTTAGAAAAGTGCTACATCATTGTTAACAGTCAATTCAATAGTGTTAATGTTGTTTTGAAGTCAATCTTACATGTGATTTCAGACCCAATATTCAAAGTAGCGTGGTAAACTATATATACAGTGGTCACTGTTCAAAAATGAGCGATTGTAGGAATAGGAAACCAATTAACAACAGAGACAGTGAAAACTACTAACAGATTATTGCATCAACAACTGGCAACAAGCACGTTTAAAGTCTAAACAAATGTCCCTCTAGACAAGTCTAAACTATTTTAAGTCTAAATAAAAGGTTTGATTACAACATCGATAGGTTTATGATTTCAGAAACATACTTATGTTATTGTTTCAGTTTCACATCGAGACCACAAGTGTGGAAATTGGGATAAAGTTGTTTTTTTATTTGCACATTTGGACTTTCTTCTTAATAATATAACTTTAGAAAAGATTTCTTTGCAAATTCTGAATAGGGAAATCCTATTAGCAGCCAATGACTATCAAAGTAGCTACAGCAATGTTAACAGTTAATTAAATAGTGTTAATGTTGTTTTAAAGTCAATCTTACATTCCATTTCAGACCCAATATTCAAAGTAGCGTGGTAAACTATATATACTGTTGTCTTTAATCTTACATACGATTTTAGACCCAAAAGATGTAACAGATTATTGCATCAACAACTAGCAACAAGCGCATTTAAAAGTGTAAACAATTTTATTCTAGACACATGTAAACACAATTTTACCCCAAAACAAAAGGTTTGTTTACATTATCGATACGTTTACGATTTGCTCGACTTGTTATTTTTTCAGTTTCACCTCAAGACCACAATTTAGACAAGAGCTACAACGTTAACAGTCAATTAAATAGTGTTGATGTTGTTTGAAGTCAATCTTACACGTGATTTCACACCCAATACTCAAAGTTTTGTGGTAAACAATACAGTTGTCACTGATCAAAAATGAGCAAATGTAGGAATATGAAACCAACTTTACCTCAATAATTAAGAAAAAGTTGGTTTTATATTTGCAGATTCAGACTTTCTCTTTAATAATATAATTTCAGAAAAGCGTTTATTGCTAATTCTAATTAGGGAAATCTTATTAGCAGCCAGTGACTATCAAATTAGCAACAACATTGTTAACAGTCAATTAAATAGTGTTAATGTTGTTTTGAAGTCAATCTTACATTCAATTTCAGACCCATTATTCAAAGTAGCGTGGTAAACTATATATACTGTTGTCACTGTTCAAAAATGAGCGAATGTAGGAATATGAAACCAAGTTTACCTCAATTAACAACAGAGACAAATGAAAACTATAGACTTAATGGATTATTGCATCAACAACTGGCAACACGCGTGTTTAAAGTCTAAACAAATGTCCCCTAGACACGTCTAAACTATTTTAAGTCAAAATAAAAGGTTTATTTACCTCATCGATACGTTTACGATTTCAAAAGCTTACTTATGAACTGCTCGACTTGTTATTTTTGTCAGTTTTCTACAAATTAGAAACTGAAATAGCCTATTATATTCGCAGATTTGGGCTTTCTCCTTAATAATATAATTTCAGAAAAGTATTCCTTGCTAATTCTGAGTAGGGAAATCATATTAGCAGCCAATGACTATCAAAGTAGCTACAGCATTGTTAACAGTTAATTAAATAGTGTTAATGTTGTTTTAAACTGAATCTTACACACGATTTTAGACCCAAAATTCAAAGTAGCGTGGTAAACTATATGCATTTATAGTTGTCACTGTTCAGAAATGAGCGAATTGACCAACTTTACCTCAATTAATAACAAACACAACTGGAAACTACAGACGTAACGGATTATTACATCAACAACTGGCAACAAGCGCGTTTACAGTCTAACAAATGTCACTTTAGACACGTATTTTACGCCAAAATAAAAGATTTCTTCTAATATCGATATCAAAACGATTTCAAAAGCTTACTTATGAACTGCTCGACTTGTGTTTTTGTCAGTATCACCTCAAACCCACAAGTGTGGGTCTCTCAAAACTTTGCGAGCTGACTAACGTTACACAGACAGCATTGTGAGTCCTAAATTAACTTACCAGGATGCTCTTTTGCAGGTCTGCAGTTAAAACACACACAGTTAGTCCGTTAAGTGGTAGGCTAGTTCGTGGTCGGTAATCCCCCCCAGTCCCCCAGATCGAGCACTGCGCGGTTCAGTCACATCCTAGAAGGAGAGTCGCGCTATGAAGCGTTATGACGTTAAGAGTGTTTCTCAAAAGGGAGGTGCCGTTGTGACTTTTCGGATCTCGGGAATCCTTGTTGAAGAGCCGATATAAAAGTCAACCACTATTTTTGCCTCCCAGTAAAATGAGTGTGCTGCGGGCGCTGTTCTCGGGAGACTCTGGGCACGGGGCACATCATACAGTGCTGTACAGAGTGTACCTCGGTTTAGTAAAGAAGACTGGCCGACTGCGCATGCGCATTTGGGTGGTGGATGGTCGTGAAGGAAAGTTCAGTTTTTTTGAGATCAGAAAAAAATATTATGATTCTGTGTGTGTTTGTGTGTGTGTGCTGGTTGTAATGGTACACTCATGGGATAGATTGTGAGGTTTTACTCTCTATTGTGTTCTTACAAATATGTTCAATGAATTGTAACTTTCAGATAGGATGAATTCAGGTCAATTGGGGCACGTCTTACCATTGAGATGACCAAAAGTTTCCCAAATGACCTGAATTCACCATAGCTGGAAGAAAAGATGATAGATAGATAGATAGATAGATAGATAGATAGATAGATAGATAGATAGATAGATAGATAGATAGATAGATAGATAGATAGATAGATAGATAGATAGATAGATAGATAGATAGATAGATAGATAGATAGATAGATAGAAAAGACAGACAGAAAGATGGACAGGCGGATAGATAGATAGATAGATAGATAGATAGATAGATAGATAGATAGATAGATAGATAGATAGATAGATAGATAGATAGATAGATAGATAGATAGATAGATAGATAGATAGATAGATAGATAGATAGATAGAAAAGACAGACAGAAAGACAGACAGAAAGATGGACAGGCGGATAGATAGATAGATAGATAGATAGATAGATAGATAGATAGATAGATAGATAGATAGATAGATAGATAGATAGATAGATAGATAGATAGATAGATAGATAGATAGATAGATAGACAGATAGACAGACAGACAGACAGACAGACAGACAGACAGACAGACAGACAGATACATAGATAGATAGATAGATAGATAGATAGATAGATAGATAGATAGATAGATAGATAGATAGATAGATAGATAGATAGATAGATAGATAGATAGATAGAAAGAAAAGACAGACAGACAGAAAGATGGACAGGCGGATAGATAGATAGATAGATAGATAGATAGATAGATAGATAGATAGATAGATAGATAGATAGATAGATAGATAGATAGATAGATAGATAGATAGATAGATAGATAGATAGATAGATAGATAGATAGATAGATAGATAGATAGATAGATAGATAGATAGATAGATAGATAGATAGATAGACTAAAAATAACTACAACACAGCCACAGCATGGTGAAAAAAAACCACAAACAAAATTCTGCAAAGTATCACCCAGAAAAGGGAAATTTTTTCTGCGAAGGCTGTCGGTGAGATTTGAATTTGTCTTTCCCCCAGTGCATACTCCACAAAAGTCAAACCAGGTTCACTCTTCATTACTGAATTGCATTAGTTATGTGTCATATTAGTTTATGTTCTATACTTATAATTATATTATATTGTTCATTTACCAAAGGTTATTTAATACATGCATGTTTTTACAGTTATGAACACCTCATGTCCTCCTCTGCTGGTGTGAAACTGCGTGTAGTGTGAGATTGCTATTTTATAACTCGTTCGTTCATTCATTCAAATTCTTTTCGGCTTAGTCCCTTTATTAATCTGGTGTCGCCACAACGGAATGAACCGCCAACTTATCCAGCATTTGTTTTACACAGCGGATGCCCTTCCAGCTGCAACCCATCACTGGGAAACACCCATACACTTCCATTAACAAACATACACTACGGACAATTTAGCTTGCCCAATTCCCCTTTAGCTTACACAATTCCCAAATTAGAGCACCCAATTCCCCTTTAGCAATGTCTTTGGACTTGCGGAGCACCCGGAGGAAACCCACGCCAACACAGGGAGAATGCCAACTAAGCCAGCCGTGGCTTGAACCAATGACTTTCTTGCTGTGAGGCAAGAGCGCTACCCACTGCGCCACCGTACTGCCCCCTTTTATTAGATAATAATTGGATAATAAAATTATTAATCAGTCAAGTTTTTATCAGTTAATTAATATGATCAACATTTATTTTAACATTTGTTTTAATAAATAAATTGGGTAAAAATATAAAGTATTAATATTAATTAAACATTTTATTTTATGAAAACAGTAAAGTGAAAGAGCTTTGAACACTGAGTTCAATTATGAACAATAGATATATCAGCAAAAAAGTCATCTAAGCATAAAAGGGATTTAGTTATACATACCTTAAATCACAAGAGGAGATTTGTCGAGTTGATGTATGAGGCTAGCTCTGTGAAACTTCAGTTGTGGTTTGAATGATATTGATTTCTTGAGTTAATCAGTGTACTGATATGTTAAGAAAGGCAACCAAAATACAGTCCAGACTGGTTGGACAATCATTGCATCAATAGCTAAACCAACCTCCATATTAAAAACATTGCAGAGTTAAAGTTTGTTCATGCTGTAGATCAGGGATGTCCACACTCGGTCCTGAGGCGGGTCTCAAGTTTAGTTCCACAATCAGACACGCTGCCTAGCTAATGCTCTTGTGGCTCTGGAACATTCTTGCAGTGTGTTGAGCATTGCTAAAACCTGACACCGCCTCCAGACCGAGTTTGGACACCCCTGCTGTAGATGGACGCAACTCAGTTTTCATTGTCTGTGGCTTCAGCACGATGACATCTAATGTTAACAACTTGGTTTTTTAATTGATAATCATATCACAGTTTCATATTACGGCTCAGTGGTTAACATGTTCGCCTCACAGCAAGATGGTCGCTGGGCCAATTGGCATGTGTTTGTATGACATCTATTGACATTTCCTGGTGCTCCGGTTGCCCCACAGTCCAAACACATGCATTTTAGGTGACTTGATGAACTAAATTGGCTGTCGTGTGTAAGTGTGTGTGTGAATGTGAGTGTGTATGGGTGTTTCCCAATACTGGGTTGCGGCTGGAAGGGCATCCGCAGTGTAAAACATATGCTGGAATAGTTGGTGGTTCATTCCGTTGTGGCGATCTCTGATAAATAAGGGACTGAACTGAAGGAAAATTAACTAATTAATTAATAAAAGAATGTCAAGATATCAAATTGATCCAGTTCTCTCTCCATTTGCTTGCCGTCATATCATCATATATTGTCTAGTGTATTATGAAAGATAAAGAGATGATCTTTTGCAGGTCTTAAAATTTAAACAACAATATATGAAGAGAAATAAGTCAGTATAGTCCTAATCAAACGCAAAAACTGATGATGAGCATGATTAATGTGTTAGTCTGGAGCTTCACACCTAGTCCCACAGCTAAACCTGATCCAAAACTCAGCCCCGAACAAGACAACGATCCAAAACTCAGCAGCAAAATCAACAGCACAACAGCCGAAGAAGAAGAAGAAGAAAACCCAAAACAACAAGCAGCTCAATAGTGCAGTCAAAGTCCAGAGCTCATCCTGACTGAAATCCTGCAGAATGACACTCTGTCAGATGTCATGTGATGTTGTTCATCTCAGATTTTATCTCACACATTTCCAAAGGGACCTATTATGCCTCTTTTTACAAGCTGTAAAATGAGTCTCTGATGTCTCTCGAGTGTGTAAGTGTGAAGTTTGAGCTCAAAATACCACACAGATAACGTTTTATAACTGTCTGAAACTGACCCTTGTAGGCTTTGATCCCAAAACGTGCTGTTTTGGTGACTGTTGCTTTAAATGCAAATGAGATTTTTAAAAGAGGGCGGAGCTATGAATACCTATGTGTCAGCATAGTGGCAGAATCAAAAACAAGACTAATGACCTGTTTCCATTGAGTGGTACAGTTCGGTGCGGGTCGGTACAGGTCACCTTTATCAGGCTTGCGTTTCCACTGCTGAAAGGGTACAAATGGTTTAATGATCTGTTTTGATCAAGTTTGAGTATAAACATAAAATTAATACATGTTTATTATTAGAAGCTGCTTATATTCACAGACTGTTGCTACACGACTCTTATTTATTTATTTATTCATTCATTTATTTATTCATTCATTCATTCATTCATTCATTCATTATTTATTATTTATTTATTTATTTATTTATTTATTCATTCATTCATTCATTCATTCATTTTTTTAATTTATTTATTTATTTGTTTATTTATTTATTTATTCATTCACTCATTCATTCATTCATTTATTTATTATTTATTTATTATTTATTCATTCATTCATTCATTCATTCATTATTTATTCATTCATTCATTCATTCATTCATTTATTTATTTATTTATTTATTCATTCATTCATTCATTCATTCATTTATTATTTATCATTCATTCATTCATTCATTTATTTATTTATTTATTTATTTATTCGTTCATTCATTCATTCATTTATTTATTTATTTATTTATTTATTTATTTATTTATTTATTTATTTATTTATTTATTTATTCGTTCATTCATTCATTCATTTATTTATTTATTTATTTATTTATTTATTTATTTATTTATTGCCACATCAGCAACTTATGGCTATTTCATGGCAAAATGGATATAAAAATATAAAAATATTACATAAAAATATTACATGATAAAAACAATTTGTAAAATACAAGCATTTGTATTACAATCAAGTTACTTAGACAAATATATAGAATATAAATAAATAAAATTCACACAAAATTATATTGAAAGTTAAATATGATTTTTCAGTTCAATTTTTGATCAATAATTTAAGATTCTTCCTAGTGGTACCTTTTTAAAAATATCCATCAAAGTACTCTCCTTATATAAATGTTGTCTAATGGTAGTCAAACTTCCCCATTCCATCAAAATATACTTCATGGTAAGAGCAGCTTGGCAGTAATTACATACACGTGGTGCTTCGTTATTCAGTAAAAACAAATGAGTCAACCAAGAATGTCCAATTCGACCTCTAGTATAGACAGTTTGTTCATGCCTGATCTCAAAATTATCATTTGCATAGTGTCTATTATTTTCGGGTTAATTTCATGTAATTTGTTATTAATGCGGTTGTCCCATTCCCTTTGCCATGTTTCGTTTATATACAAATTAATAGTAAGTCCTCAGGATCAAGGAGATAGCCTGTTTTGCTTCTTCATCTGTTAGTTCGTTTCCATGTACATGACTCTCTTACAATAATAAGTCACCTTTAAGGCCTGCCATAGATCATATACAGTAGAACATCATGAGCATTTTGTACTTAATATGGCTTGTTTTTAATACTAATGTTATACAGTAAATGCAGTTTATATCTACAGCTGTGAGACTTTCCTTCACTGCACATGTATGGGTGGGTTCATCAGAATAAGAGTACTATTTAAACATATTTTTGTGGAGTATATTACACAAGCACTTCCTCTAATCCGAGCTTGACCTAAAATCAGAGAGAGAAGCGTGCGCCTTGAGCTCATGCATTGTGATTTTCTATTGCCATCTACTGCAGGACTCATTTTGCAAGGTGTATTTATGAAATTCTTTATAACAAACGGAGGATATCCTATTTAAACAAATGTATAAGCGGAAAAACGTCTTGAATGCCACTGAGGTCATTAGCATACAATTCATAGAGTTAAAAGCCAAATTAGGAGCCCGAATATTCATTTAATTTGAGTTTGAGGTTTGTAATTTTTCAACACATTTCTAAATATAATAGTTTTAATAACTCATTCTAATAACTCAACTATGACATTTTAGTCATTTGAAATAATATAATGTATAATACATATCACAGACAACCCAGATTTTTTTACAGTACAACATGATCTGTTTAACCCATAGATGAACCCGTTGATGCTGTAGTCATCTTTGAATTCAGAGATTTAAGTTAATTAAAGTACATTTTTAACCCAATAGCTGTGTGTCTATATTTTGACCCCATGTTGAGTTACAACAACCCAACATTGTTTTAGACTGCACAACATGATCTGTTTAACCCTTTGATGAACCCATTGATACTGTAGTCATGTTTATTTAGAGATTAAAGTTAATTTAAGTTACACTTTTTAACCCAATAGTTGTGTTTGTCTTTATTTTGACCCAATGTTGGGATACAACAACCCAACATTGTTTTAGAGTGTACAACATGATCTGTTTAACCCTTAGATGAACCCATTGAGACTGTAGTCATCTTTGTATTTAGAGATTAAAGTTAATTTAAGTGACACTTTTTAACCCAACAGTTGTGTTTGTCTATATTTTGACCCAATGTTGTGTTACAACAACCCATAATTTTTAGAGTGTACAACATGATCTGTTTAACCCTTAGATGAACCCATTGACACTGTAGTCATCTTTATATTTAGGGATTTACGTAACTTAAGTGACACTTTTTAACCCAAAAGTTGTTTATCTATATTTTGACCCAATGTTGGGTTACAACAACCCAACATTGTTTTAGACTGCACAGCATGATCTGTTTAACCCTTAGATGAACCCATTGATACTGTAGTCATGTTCATTTAGAGATTAAAGTTCATTTAAGTTACACTTTTTAACCCAACAGTTGTATTTGTCTATATTTTGACCCAATGTTGGGTTATGACAAACCAACATTGTTTTAGAGTGTACAACATGATCTGTTTAACCCTTAGATGAACCCATTGAGACTGTAGTCATCTTTGTATTTAGAGATTAAAGTTAATTTAAGTGACACTTTTTAACCCAACAGTTGTGTTTGTCTATATTTTGACCCAATGTTGTGTTACAACAACCCAACATTGTTTTAGAGTGTACAACATGATCTGTTTAACCCTTAGATGAACCCATTGAGACTGTAGTCATCTTTGTACTTTGTTAATTTAAGTACAATTTTTAACCCAATAGATGTTTTTGTCTATATTTTGACCCAATGTTGAGTAGCGACAACCCAGCATTGCTTTATATGAACGCATTGAGACTGTAGTCCTCTTTTTATTTAGAGATTAGTAGAGCACTGGAGGGAGATATGGTACATATACCACACTATTGCCTTGTCTGCATGTCACTTCCTGGAAGTGAAGAATATAGTCATTGCAGTGAACACAATGAATGCTTATAGCGGATTCTCCTCTCGTCTGTCCGTCTGAGACACACCGCTGGACTTTTCCTTCTCACACACGTCCTTCAAATCTGTCAGAAAACGAAACATGTTGTTGAGAATTGATATTCTGCTTCCAGACGTGGCAAAACATCTCCAAGTGTGGGAAAGTTTGATATATAAACATTCCCGTCTGGTTTACAGAAACGAGGCTCGCTCTTTGATAGGAGAACAGTTTCCACACAATGTATAAGAGAACAGAAACAGCAGCTGAATAAATTATGCCAAAACATAAGAATTTGAGTGGCATTTGAAGTTATTAAAGCATGATGAGACCTTGAGCCATGCAAAAAAAGTAATAAAATCATATAAATCGTGTTATAAACCAAACTTTAGTCCTGCATGACTTCAGAATCTGTGCACAATTAGGAAAACAAGAAAAAAGCAAACTAGACAATATGCAAAATATCGCTTTTGTTTTAAAGAACAGGTTTGATAATCAGTGTTAATATATTGTGTGTGTTATTATGCAAATGCTACATCCACCAATCAGCATTCAGAATATACACTGCATTGATTATTTGTATATCTTAAAGTCTGCATGGTATAGATGGATGGATGGATGGATGGATGTATGGATGGATGGATGGATGGATGGATGGATGGATGGATGGATGGATGGATGGACAGAAAGATTGATAATATATATGGATAGAAAGATGGTCAGATAGATGTAAGAAAAGACAGACAGACAGACAGACAGACAGACAGACAGACAGACAGACAGACAGATAGACAGACAGACAGACAGACAGACAGACAGACCGACGGATAGATAGATAGATAGATAGATAGATAGATAGATAGATAGATAGATAGATAGATAGATAGATAGATAGATAGATAGATAGATAGATAGATAGATAGATAGATAGATAGATAGATAGACGACTGGACGGACGGACGGACGGACGGATGGATGGACAGATTAATAATATAGATAGATAGATAGATAGATAGATAGATAGATAGATAGATAGATAGATAGATAGATAGATAGATAGATAGATAGATGGATGGATGGATGGATGGATGGATGGATGGATGGATGGATGGATGGATGATGGATGGATGGATGGATGGATGGATGGATGGATGGATGGATGGATGGATGGATGGATGGAAGGAAGGACAGACAGACAGACAGACAGATAGATAGAAGGAAGGACGGAAGGATGGAAGGACAGACAGACAGACAGACAGACAGACAGACAGACAGACAGACAGACAGACAGACAGACAGACAGACAGACAGACAGACAGACAGACAGACAGACAGATAGATAGATAGATAGATAGATAGATAGATAGATAGATAGATAGATAGATAGATAGATAGATAGATAGATAGATAGATAGATAGATAGATAGATAGATAGATAGAAGGACGGACAGACAGACAGACCAAACACTAGATGCTCTACTTACAGTGTAGTACAGTTCTGTACACCTGTTTGAAGCCGAACTCTCTGTTTACATTGAGATCCACAGAGAAGAGGAAGCGCAGTTCCAGCGGGAGCTCAGATCTGGGCATGTCCAGCACGGCGGGGATAATCCTCTGAGACATCGGGCCCTCGGACAGGACCTGGTGCATCTGATACAAACACCAATCATCCTTCAGAAAGTGTGGAGTTATGAGCAGCAGCCAGCAGTGGCTGTCCCGCAGCGCCCGCAGCAGTTCTGAGGAAACAGCGCCGCCCAGCGCACAGTCGCGCTCCTGCAGGAAACAGCGGAGACTTTTATCCGGCTGCTCCAGGAAAGAGGCCAAAATCTGCGCCTGCACCATGTCCTTCTCGGAGTGACACAGATAAAGGTCGTATGTAAGAGCTGAGCGGAGGGATGAGGAGAGAAATGAGGGCAGATGCTGATGAGAGGAGGAAGAGGAGCTGATAGAGGTGGAGATGGAGAGATCTGATGGGTGAGAAGGAGGAGGAGGAGGGTTTTCACATGGGTTGATTTGGTCCTGCCCGTTCCTTTGTTTGCCAAAACGCTCACGAAACCAGCCTGATGGAAAGAAGTTCAGTATGTTCAACCTCTATGTAATGCACAGATTAATGAATTTAGTGGACAGAGAGACAAACAGACAGACAGAATTAATGTGCTTTAATGTAACATAGATACATTGTGTTAAATAATAAACAATTAAATAAATACACAAATAAATTACATATAAAATTAAAATAGATAGATAGATAGATAGATAGATAGATAGATAGATAGATAGATAGATAGATAGATAGATAGATAGATAGATAGATAGATATAGATAGATAGATAGATAGATAGATAGATAGATAGATGGATGGATGGATGGATGGATGGATGGATGGATGGATGGATGGATGGATGGATGGATGGACAGATTAATAGTATAGATAGATAGATGGATGGGTGGAAGGACAGACAGACAGACAGACAGACATTGCACACAATATGAACACGAAATATTTCATGTTTTATCTGGTCGACTTCATTTCATTTGTAAATATCCATCCTTTCCTGTCATTCAGACCTGCAACACATCCTAAAAAAGGTTGGGACAGGAGCAGTTTAAGAGCAGTAATCAGGTAAATTCCAAAAAATTGAAACAGGTGATGTCAACAGGTGATTGTAATTATTTTTATGGTACAAAAGCAGCATCCAAGAATGGTCTAGTCCTTTAGGAGCAAAGATGGGCAGAGGACGCCAGTTAGCCAACAACTGCATAAGAAAGTTATTAAAATGATTAAAAACAATGATAGGAAAAAAGATGGGAAGCCGTTTGGATGTTTCACCTTCAAAAGTGCAGAACATCATTCAGCTTCAAGGAGTATGGAGGAATTTCAGTGCGTAAAGGACAAGGGCGAAAACCTAAGCTGAACAGCTGTGATCTCCGATCCCTCAGGCAGCACTACTTCAAGAATCCTCATTGATCTATGAACGATATCATCACATGGGCTCAGGACTACTTTGGCAAACCTTTGTTAAGCAATGCAGTTACATCCACAAATGCCAGTTAAATGCCTTTTGTACTGTGCCAAAAGGAAGCCATATGTTAACAGTGTCCAGAAGCGCCGTCGACTTCTCTGGTCTTGGAGGCATGTTCTTGTACTGTTGCCCACCTTAAGACTTGTTTGCAGGAAGAACGGGACAAAAATTGCACCAGAAACATTTCATCACTTGGTGCCTTCAGTCCCTAAACGTCTTTTAAGTGTTGTGAAAAGGAACGGCAACATTACAAAGGGGTAAATGCTTTACTGTTCCAACTATTTTGAAATGTGTTGCAAGAACCAAAATTGAAATACGTGTTCATTTAAAAAATAAAGAAATCACGAGGAATGTTTGTTGTATTGTCCGCAATGAAATACAAGTCAAAGTAATTTTGGAACTCACTGCTTTCTTTTTTATTTGCATTTTCAATATTGTCCCAACCTTTTCTGATTTGGGATTGTAAAAACTAGACAAGATAGACAGACAGAACGATAGAACGATAGAACGATGGATGGATGGATGGATGGATGGATGGATGGATGGATGGATGGATAGACAGACAGACAGAAAGACAGATAGATAGATAGATAGATAGATAGATAGATAGATAGATAGATAGATAGATAGATAGATAGATAGATAGATAGATAGATAGATAGATAGATAGATAGATAGATAGATAGATAGATAGATCGATAGAAAGACTGGACTGATGGATGGATGAATAGATAGATAGATAGACAGACAGACAGACAGACAGACAGACAGACAGACAGACAGACAGACAGGTTAGATAGATAGATAGATAGATAGATAGATAGATAGATAGATAGATAGATAGATAGATAGATAGATAGATAGATAGATAGATAGATAGATAGATAGATAGATAGATAGATAGATAGATAGATAGAAAGACTGGACTGATGGATGGATGAATAGATAGATAGACAGACAGACAGACAGACAGACAGACAGACAGGTTAGATAGATAGATAGATAGATAGATAGATAGATAGATAGATAGATAGATAGATAGATAGATAGATAGATAGATAGATAGATAGATAGATAGATAGATAGATAGATGGATAGATAGATAGATAGATAGATAGATAGATAGATAGATAGATAGATAGATAGATAGATAGATAGATAGATAGATAGATAGATAGATAGATAGATAGATAGATAGATAGATAGAAAGACTGATGGATGGATGAATAGATAGATAGACAGACAGACAGACAGACAGACAGACAGACAGATAGATAGATAGATAGATAGATAGATAGATAGATAGATAGATAGATAGATAGATAGATAGATAGATAGATAGATAGATAGATAGATAGATAGATAGATAGATAGATAGATAGATAGATAGATAGATAGATAGATAGATAGATAGATAGATAGACAGAAACTCACCCATGATGCCGCTGACACGCTTTTCCTCCATTCTTCTCCATTCTTTCAAGGATATAAACTGCAACAGGCATATGCAGGACATGTGAAATCCACTATTGTACAGCACTGTTCAACACTTTACTGTGTTCACTAACTTTCGTGCAACAGAAAACCAAACTATGGCATGACATGCACACTTTCGTCATTTAATGTTAATCCTGGTTCCACTTTCACTATATTTACAGTACACCACAAAAGTTTTGTATTCGAGATCATTATAAAGCAGACTGCAGGTTAATACCATCGTATCTAATACCATCGTGTCATTTTCAGAGCATTATTAACACAGTAAATGGTGTGTACAGAGCGATACTTACAGTAGTTTCAGGATGAAAAGTGAGGGCAGGTCGACTGAAGAAACACGTCTGCGGTGCACATGAATAGCATGAGATAATTGAGGAAGTTCAGCGGACGGACGTGATGTATCATTATGTAAATCTACATGGCAACATAGCTTGTCATACAACAAAATAAGCCTAATATCAAAATAGGAAGACGGTATAGTAAGGAAGTAAGTGGAGAACTAAGTGAGTAACTAAGCACTGGCTTAGTTGTGACTTCCATTTTTGGATATAAAGGTCTTGTCAATAATAAAATGAAATATTACAGCTGACTGAAACTAAAGCAGAAACCATGAACCAAGATAGTTTGCCTGAATGATTTGTTGGGATTTCCCCAGTTATGAGAAATGGGTTGGGTTATTATTATTTCAAAGAGCAGAAATGACAACTTATGAGGAGCTTTTGCATGCTTCAGTTACTGCATATTCCTTACGCACATATGAAAAAGCTTTAAATAAGACGGCATTAGTATTTACTACTTTGATGTTGAGCTTTTAACCCAGCAGTCACAGGGCGTCAACATGACATCAGATTGATGCTGTACCCCAACGCTGGAGGACGTTGCATTTTGTTTAGAAATGAAAATTGGTTTGACGTCAGAGTCCAACATCAGGCCGACATCAGTGTCCAACGTCCAACCTCAAATCTACCTAAAATCAATGTCTAATGATGTTACAGCTTGACGTTGTGTGGACATTACCACTATGACGTCTGTGAGATGTTGGATTTTGGTTGCCATACCTGACGGAAATGTCAGTATTTGACGTCAATATGGTTTAAGATGTTGGCTCGACGTTGGATTTTAGTCAACCTAAAATCAACCAAATATCAATGTTGTTGGACATCAAAATAACGTTGTCCTTAGAGACTGGTTACATAGAATTTTGGTCACCTGATGTCACAACCTAAATCTAACCTAATATTAATGTCTTATGACTAGTGGTTAGCCATTATCGGCTGCGTTAACGCGAGACTTTTATCGTGCGATAAAAAAATTATCGCTGTTAATCAAAGTTGGGTTGGGAGCTGGGTCTATTCTACGCAAGCTATGATGACTTTCACCTTGATATTTTAGCGCCGATGTATACCTGACCGGTGAGCCGTCTGACAAAAAAGTGCCCTTCTGAATCAAATCAGCAGGATGCCCTTAGGATCTTTCACTTACTTCGAAGACACTACTGACTACGCTTACATGGACATCTATAATTTAGTTATTTGCCTTAATAGACAATAATATAATTAAGGTGTTTACGTGAAGTGCTTTCATGCAAGAGTTTCCAGTAGTTTTAGGTGATTTTAACTGCAGTTCAGCAGTTTCACATTCACTCATGAACATTTCATTCATGCCCCCATGACAAACTGGGGAATTAGACGCCAATAAGGAGTAAGGACTGGTCAGAGTGTTATGGAATTTAATAACCAACGCCGAAGGGAAAGCAAAACTTCCGCATTTCACAATGTGTGTGTGCAGTCCTTAACTGACAGCCGCGTGTGTGGATCTTGTTGGAAAATATGGCGAAAAGTCCTACATGACGGTAATAGTTTGATTGCGATGTTTACTTTAATAATGCCACTAATATATATATACATATATATATGGATGGATGGATGGATGGATGGATGGATGGATGGATGGATGGATGGATGGATGGACGGACGGACGGACGGACGGACGGACGGACGGACGGACGGACGGACGGACGGACGGACGGACGGACAGACAGACAGACAGACAGACAGACAGACAGACAGACAGACAGACAGACAGACAGACAGACAGACAGACAGATAGATAGATAGATAGAAAGGTAGGTAGGTAGGTAGGTAGGTAGATAGATAGATAGATAGATAGATAGATAGATAGATAGATAGATAGATAGATAGATAGATAGATAGATAGATAGATAGATAGATAGAGAGAGAGAGAGAGAGAGAGAGACAGAGAGAGAGAGAGAGGGACGGACGGACGGACGGGCGGACAGACAGACAGAAAGGTAGGTAGGTAGAGACAGACAGACAGACAGACAGACAGACAGACAGACCGACCGACCGACCGACCGACCGACCGACCGACCGACCGACAGATAGATAGATAGATAGATAGATATGGAATATATATAAGGTGTAAAGATTTGTTTGTTTTGAGGTGGTTTAACTGTATTTAACTAGCAAAGAAATGGATTAGTTTATGATTCATTTTTACTAATGTTAGCAATTGAATGCTATTTTAAATAATTATCTCAATATTCAAGTAACAACAAATATTTGACATTTAAATATAGAAGTGGAGTATAGAATTGTGTTATGATTATAATAAAATTTCTAATAATGATTATAATTAGTAATAACCACTGGTGTTTTTACCTTAATATTCAGCAAACAAGAAAACAAAATCTTTCAAAGAAATAAATTTAGTTTTTACTCAAAAACAACAATAAATCTTACATCGAAAGCAACTGAGAATTTCCATTGCGCTCTCTCTATCTCTCTGACTCAGAAGTTATATAGTTCTGTGAACTTTATAATCACGATGACATAAGAGGAACTCGTTTAAAATAATACTAGAAAGGGACAGACAGCAGCACTTTCTTTTGATTCTGTGTACATATGACGGAAAGGGAATATTTAAAAGAAGAACTATTAAGAGTGAGTGTATCTGAATACACACGAAGGAGTTGTGTGTATTGCAGGGAAACAATGCAGTGTCAAATGCTGGGAAACAAATTTGGACAATTATAAAATGTAGACACATCGGTTTAATAGACAAGATATAGCAAATACGGTCTTCTGTCGATGTGTCCAACCTTGTCAGATTGCCCTACCTCCCATTCAAAAAGTAAGTAGCACATTTTGATGACGCAATATGCTACCCATCAGATTTTGTTACCAGTGTAAATTTTAATGTGGAGTAGTGTGATATGAAGCTGTAATATCGCCCTAACCCCAACCATAGAAGCATTCAAATGCAGTGTTGGTAGCATAATCCGATGGGTAGGATAAAATGTCAAGACACCGGATCCATTCTTTTCACACTCCATCATAGTAGGTGGCGATATGCACCTAGAAGCTGGTTCGCAGCGCGCCAATAAAACCAGAAGAAAAAGAAGACTTTTATTTTGAAAATTAACCCCGCTCAGCCTTCTGGTCGGACCTCGGACGTTCAGAATCAGATGCGCTGAATGAGGTGCGTAAAGAGCAGCTTCAGAAACATATATATAATGTCTTTCATAAGCATTCTCTATGTATAATTGAGGTAAAGTTGGTTTAATATTCGCATATTTTTAAACAGTGACAGGGTTACAATTTGTATACCATGCTACTTTGAACATTGGGTCTGAATTCGGATGTAAGCACGACTTCAAAACAACATTAGCACTAGTTAATTGACGGTGAACAACTTGTACTTGGATAGATTGAGGTAAAGTTAGTTTTATATCCGCCCATTGATTCACTGACAACGTGTGACACGATCCCCATATTGTTTACTATGGTACTTTGAATATTCGGTCTGAAATCGTAGTATGCATGACTTCAAAACAAACTAAATAACTGCCTGTGAACAATCTTGAAGCTACTTTAATAGTCATTGCCTCAATAACGTTGCAATTTTCTGAAATTAGTCTATATTATATGTACGAATGCGAATATAAAACCAACTTTACCTCAATGGTATGTATTTTTATTAACTTCAATAACAAGCATACGAAGTTCGAACCTACAAAAAAAAAGACAGTGATAGTAACAATGATAATAACTTAACAGATCAGGTTAAATGATATTATAAACGCATATAAAACAATAAAAAAGAAAAAAAACATTCATAAATAACACAAATACAGCAAGTGGAAAGAAGGACTTATGGGCGATATTTCCAAAATAATTACCATAATAATTCAAGAATCTGTGTTTTTTATTTTAATCAATCTAAAAGATTTAATAAATACATAAATTTCAATAAAAATTGTGAAAAAGGCTACGAATTGGAGAAATTTTCTTTGTTAATAAAATATTTCCCGTACAAAATAAAAAAGTTAAGAATGTAGTTCTCTGGTATATCAGTTTACCTTTATATTAACAGACAATATCTTGTAGTTGAAAGGGGCTGAAGCAATGTAATTACCTAAATGAAGATATAAACTATTCCAAAAGCTTTTTGTGTTTTCACACCGAAAGAATATGTGAATCAGGGTTTCATCTACAGTTTTACAAAATTAGCAGCAACTATTAACCTCCATATATTTTGCCAAAGTACTAATCGCCGGATATTATTTTATGAAGAATTTTAAAATTACCTCCTTTGCTTTATTGGGAATGCAGTAACCAGGCTTTTTTCCAGTCTATTAGGTCAATAAAGGATACCCAGTAAAATTTGCCCTTAGGAACATTATACTTTTTATTTTAGAAAATTTGTCGAATATATTTATTATTATTTATATTATTATTATTATTTATTAAATACCCTAATTTAAATTCAGGTCAGCTCTGCTTCTTTAATAACATTTTAATTCAAATTTAACTGAGACTTTATACGTTGAATTAGGTCTAAAGCAATCGCTTTTTTGCACAGAATTAAATTATTTAAAAGGTTATGGAAAATTAGAATTAGACAAATTGTTCATAAGACAAGAAATTGCCAGATTAAAAAAACAAAAAATGTATTGGTGTTTAACAAGACAATACATTACTGTATACAATACAACATAGGAAAAATTACAGTTTGTCTTATTTTTCTTATTTTCCCCACTATCCCCTCAAAATAAAATAAATTTAATTTATGAATTATAAACAAACATATCCTCTAAGGAAAAAAAAAACATAATGATAATAAATTAAAAATAAAGGAAATTCTTTTTTAAAAAATATTAATGATAAATGAACATGTATATGATAATAGCAAAAAAATAAATAAATAAATTGAATAAATAAAATAAAAATAAATAAAATCGGAAAAAAAGTTCACATTAAGGAGTCAATATTTTCTCTTTCCAATTATTTACTGTGTATTAGATCTGATATCAACTAAACAGGGTAAGCCTTTGATATAGTCTAAAACAGGGTTCCTGGTCTTGTAAAAAGATTTGAGAGATCCTGCGAGTAAACATCTTAATTTCTCAAGTTTTATGTAACTAAAGATTTCTGGGATCCACATGTCATGTGATGGAGGAATCACCTGTTTCCATTTGATAAGAATGGCTCGTCTAGCTAAAAGAGTTGAAAAAGCAATAACTTGGCGAGATGCAACAGTCAAGTCAACTCTCTCTGAAATACCAAAAAGGGCTGTCAAGGGGTTAGGGTCTAGATTTATGTTAATAGATTTATTAAGTGTGTCAAAAATACTGGACCAGAAATTTTTCAATTAGGGGCAATTCCAGAACATATGGAGATGATTGGCAGGAGACTGCTTACAACGATGACAGGCATCACTTCTATCAGGGAAAAATTTGGCTAATTTGGCATTGGTTAAATGAGCTCTATGGAGCACCTTACACTGCATTAGGCCATGTCTGGCGCATATAGAAGAGGAGTGGACCTTCTTTAAAATATCCTCCCATTGTTCTTCTGTAATATCAACGCCAAGGTCATTTTCCCAAGATTCTTTGAGAGAAGCTATAGGATTTTCATTTAGTGTACTTATTAAATTATAAATTGCTGATATTAAATGTTTCTGACCCGTATCTAAACTGAAAAAATAGTCAAGATGGTGTTCAGGAGGGCGGTTAGGAAAGTGGGGAAACAATCAGATTTTTTTTTTTTAAATTGAGAGAATCCCAATTATATTCCGTTTAAACCACGTGGCTAGACAATAGATTTATTTAATTCTAATATCAGAATTGTTCTGTAAAATGCATTTATGTGGTGAAACATTGTGTGAATAACCCAATTTCCATTAAAGAAGAACCGGCTGGTGAGATTTTGACATTTTTATTGACAATTAATTGCGTTTAAAAATTAAAGAAAAAATGGTGCATGCATGTATTTGTGTACCTCATGATGTAAACAGGCTGTTCAAATATGCAGAACATAAATCTGAAAGGCAGGTTTAAAATTGGGTTCATTTTGCTGACATAAATCAGAAAATACTGCCAACAATTAATAATAATATTCACCATGGTTTTTAGAGTACACTTTTATAGCAACCGAGCAAAATGAAGACTCCAGTCGGTGTTCTGCGGCTGCCAAGAGGACCCGAGCCGAACAGCCGAGGATTTGACCCGAATTCTCCGCGTTTCCAGGCTCTGTGTTCCACATCTCTGACCTCGTCATCTTCATCTGTGGACATAGAGGAGCAGCGGCTGCGGGCGGAGCAGCGCGAGCATTTTCTGCGGGCTCTCCTCCTCATGACGGACAAACGCGTCGACTTCCAGCTGCTGGAGAAGCTGCGCATGCGGGGTCGGTTCGGCGCCTCAGACATCGATGTGCTGAATTTTCAGGTGTCCGATCTGGAGACTCCGCTCGGCGTGCAGAAAGAGGCTCTTCTCAGGTGTCACGATATTATTTCGTGCGCGTTTGAACTGTGATTTCACCGCTCGAGGGCGCTGGAGGACTTTGCTCGTTCCCGGAGTGAAGGTTTAAAGGGTTCACGGAACTTTCTCGCCGGTTTCACTGGGGTTTTGGTCACGCTGTGGTTTGTAATAAAACGTTTGCAATTGTATTCTGAATTTTATTATTATTTTTTAATTACTTTAATTAAAGTGTCAAGTCTCTGTCATAATTTTAGACACTAATCCAAGCAGAGAATCAATATATAGGGTATTTGCATAAATATGTGCGCCATTTTACAACAAAACGGAAACATATATAGCTTTGTCAGTTTTACACAACATGTACACATGCAATTGGACAAGAATAAGCACGGGTAAATGCAAACAGATGTCAACACTTAAAGGACAGCATATAAATTTACTTTCTAATGAAATTAAGCGCTCTAGCAAATACAACTGAAGCTTTTCAACCATTAAAACTTTAAAACCAGGCTTAGAATTAGCCCTATATTTTTAAGTATACAAAATTAAGCAAATAAAATCACAATATTTACTTTTTAATTAAATATAATTTGATTTAAATGTGCTTTTTTGATTACAAATCTATATTAAATGCCTTTTAAGGTTAAAAAAAGCTATATAACCAGCTTCTCTACATTGTACATTGATTAATCTTCCTTAAACGTATTTGAAAGGTCATCAAAATGTCATTGGACTTATTATAGAGCCACACGAAAATGACGTCATGATTACGTGGGTTTATAACTAAACCACGAGCACGCGCTCAAACACAACATGGCCTTCACAAAGGAGAAATAAAAGTCCGCGTCTCATTCAATTTTTTAAGTGACAGAAACTAGAAGTGATCATATTCACTTTGTTTTATCACAGTTTATTCACTAGTAATGAAATATGTCAAAAACAAATCTCTTTGCAGTCAGACTTAATTCATCTTGATAAGTGATCAACATTCATCGCAAAATAATTCAGACATCGACATGTACACAATTATCAATACGTTTGCACTTCAAGTGGTTGTTTAAATATGCAGAACATAAATCCGGAAGGCAGGTTTAAGATTGGTTTCATTTTGCTGACATAAGTTTTGGCAGAGGGTGTTTTTTATCACTCCGTAAATCAGAAAATACTGCCAACAGCCAGAAAAATAGTCATAATTTTCACCATGTTTTCAAGAGTAAAACTTTACAGCCTATAAATCAGACAAATAATGTTTGAACATCCCGCTCTAAATAAAAACCTCCAACATATAGATAGCACTAAAACTTTTGATGATTAATAGTTACAAAATATTCTTAAATATATGCAAAACTGAAAGAAAATACTCAATTTTTAACATGCACTCATTATACTTACTTAAAATAATAACATTGATAATTAAATAATCAATCATCTAATCTTTTAAAGCATATGGCATAGTGTAAAGATGATCATTTTACAGCTAATGAGGATTTTGTGGAGAAACTGTGATTTATTTATTTTTTAAATCGAGGTTTTTAATATCACAACAAATGATTTTGCTGGAAGTATTCCTGACAGGATCATTAGAAATATTATTTGTTATACTGATTTTTAGGGGGTGTCTGTATGGATTTATTACAAACGATGGAACCAAAAAAGACATGTATAAATTGTTATCCATATAAAATATATATTGTTAATCTATATATGAACTTTTATGATCATGCAAGTCTGTATTTTATTAATAAAACCGTCACTTATAAGTTTAATGCACACAAAATGTATACAGTATAAAGCCCACTGGAGTGTTAAATTAATTTATTATTATTTATTTTTAATCTATATAATATCAATAAATTAATATATATATATATATATATATATATATATATATATACACATACATACACACAGACAATAAATCTATATATCTA
>NC_079452.1:20868729-20913729 GCF_903798145.1 Danio aesculapii
TGTTGCCCACCTTAAGACTTGTTTGCAGGAAGAACGGGACAAAAATTGCACCAGAAACATTTCATCACTTGGTGCCTTCAGTCCCTAAACGTCTTTTAAGTGTTGTGAAAAGGAACGGCAACATTACAAAGGGGTAAATGCTTTACTGTTCCAACTATTTTGAAATGTGTTGCAAGAACCAAAATTGAAATACGTGTTCATTTAAAAAATAAAGAAATCACGAGGAATGTTTGTTGTATTGTCCGCAATGAAATACAAGTCAAAGTAATTTTGGAACTCACTGCTTTCTTTTTTATTTGCATTTTCAATATTGTCCCAACTTTTTCTGATTTGGGATTGTAAAAACTAGACAAGATAGACAGACAGGACGATAAAACGATAGAACGATGGATGGATGGATGGATGGATGGATGGATGGATGGATGGATAGACAGACAGACAGAAAGACAGATAGATAGATAGATAGATAGATAGATAGATAGATAGATAGATAGATAGATAGATAGATAGATAGATAGATAGATAGATAGATAGATAGAAAGACTGGACTGATGGATGGATGAATAGATAGATAGACAGACAGACAGACAGACAGACAGACAGACAGACAGACAGGTTAGATAGATAGATAGATAGATAGATAGATAGATAGATAGATAGATAGATAGATAGATAGATAGATAGATAGATAGATAGATAGATAGATAGATAGATAGATAGATAGATAGATAGATAGAAAGACTGGACTGATGGATGGATGAATAGATAGATAGATAGACAGACAGACAGACAGACAGACAGACAGACAGACAGACAGACAGACAGGTTAGATAGATAGATAGATAGATAGATAGATAGATAGATAGATAGATAGATAGATAGATAGATAGATAGATAGATAGATAGATAGATAGATAGATAGATAGATAGATAGATAGATAGATAGATAGAAAGACTGGACTGATGGATGGATGAATAGATAGATAGACAGACAGACAGACAGACAGACAGACAGACAGACAGACAGACAGGTTAGATAGATAGATAGATAGATAGATAGATAGATAGATAGATAGATAGATAGATAGATAGATAGATAGATAGATAGATAGATAGATAGATAGATAGAAAGACTGATGGATGGATGAATAGATAGACAGACAGACAGACAGACAGACAGACAGACAGATAGATAGATAGATAGATAGATAGATAGATAGATAGATAGATAGATAGATAGATAGATAGATAGATAGATAGATAGATAGATAGATAGATAGATAGATAGATAGATAGATAGATAGATAGAAACTCACCCATGATGCCGCTGACACGCTTTTCCTCCATTCTTCTCCATTCTTTCAAGGATATAAACTGCCACAGGCATATGCAGGACATGTGAAATCCACTATTGTACAGTACTGTTCAACACTTTACTGTGTTCACTAACTTTCGTGCAACAGAAAACCAAACGATGGCATGACATGCACACTTTCGTCATTTAATGTTAATCCTGGTTCCACTTTCACTATATATTTACAGTACACCACAAAAGTTTTGTATTCGAGATCATTATAAAGCAGACTGCAGGTTAATACCATCGTATCTAATACCATCGTGTCATTTTCAGAGCATTATTAACACAGTAAATGGTGTGTACAGAGCGATACTTACAGTAGATTCAGGATGAAAAGTGAGGGCAGGTCGACTGAAGAAACACGTCTGCGGTGCACATGAATAGCATGAGATAATTGAGGAAGTTCAGCGGACGGACGTGATGTATCATTATGTAAATCTACATGGCAACATAGCTTGTCATACAACAAAATAAGCCTAATATCAAAATAGGAAGACGGTATAGTAAGGAAGTAAGTGGAGAACTAAGTGAGTAACTAAGCACTGGCTTAGTTGTGACTTCCATTTTTGGATTCATAGGTCTTGTCAATAATGAATTGACATATTACAGCTGACTGAAACTAAAGCAGAAACCATGAACCAAGATAGTTTGCCTGAATGATTTGTTGGGATTTCCCCAGTTATGAGAAATGGGTTGGGTTATCATTTCAAAGAGCAGAAATGACAACTTATGGAGAGCTTTTGCATGCTTCAGTTACTGCATATTCCTTACGCACATATGAAAAAGCTTTAAATAAGACGGCATTAGTATTTACTACTTTGATGTTGAGCTTTTAACCCAGCAGTCACAGGGCGTCAACATGACATCAGATTGATGCTGTACCCCAACACTGGAGGACGTTGCATTTTGTTTGGAAATTAAAATTGGTTTGACATCAGTCCAACATCAGGCTGACATCAGTGTCCAACGTCCAACCTCAAATCTACCTGAAATCAATGTCTAATGATGTTACAGCTTGACGTTGTGTGGACGTTACCACTATGACGTCTGTGAGATGTTGGATTTTGGTTGCCATACCTGACGGAAATGTCAGTATTTGACGTCAATATGGTTTAAGATGTTGGCTTGACGTTGGATTTTAGTCAACCTAAAATTAACCAAATATCAATGTTGTTGGACATCAAAATAACGTTGTCCTTAGAGACTGGCTACATAGAATTTTGGTCACCTGATGTCACAACCTAAATCTAACCTAATATTAATGTCTTATGACTAGTGGTTGGCCATTATCGGCTGCGTTATCACGCGATAAAAAAAATATCGCCGTTAATCAAAGTTGGGTTGGGAGCTGGGTCTATTCTACGCAAGCTATGATGACTTTCACCTTGATATTTTAGCGCCGATGTATACCTGACCGGTGAGCCGTCTGACAAACAAGTGCCCTTCTGCATCAAATCAGCAGGATGCCCTTCTGGATCTTTCACTTACTTCAAAGACACTACTGACTACGCTTACATGGACATCTGTAATTTAGTTATTTGTCTTAATAGACAATAATATAATGAAGGTGTTTACGTGACGTGCTTTCATGCAAGAGTTTTGGGTGATTTTAACTGCAGTTCGGTAGTTTCACATTCCCTCACGAACATTTCATTTATGCCCCCGTGACAAATATCAATATAAATATCTATAGATAGATAGATAGATAGATAGATAGATAGATAGATAGATAGATAGATAGATAGATAGATAGATAGATAGATAGATAGATAGATAGATAGATAGATAGATAGATAGAAAGGAAGGTAGATAGATAGATAGATAGATAGATAGATAGATAGATAGATAGATAGATAGATAGATAGATAGATAGATAGATAGATAGATAGATAGATAGATAGATAGATAGATAGATAGATAGATAGATAGATAGATAGATAGATAGATAGATAGACTGGAGAATAGGTGAGTGAATAGATTTACTGTAAGATAGATAGATAGATAGATAGATAGATAGATAGATAGATAGATAGATAGATAGATAGATAGATAGATAGATAGATAGATAGATAGATAGATAGATAGATAGATAGATAGATAGATAGATAGATAGATAGATAGATAGATAGATTGGAATATATAAGGTGTAAAGATTTGTTTGTTTTGGGGTGGTTTAACTGTATTCTGTATTTAATTAGCAAAGGACTGTATTAGTTTATGATTCATTTTACTATAGTTAGCAATTGAATGCTATTTAAATAATTATCTCAATATTCAAGTAACAACAGAAGGGGAGGTGGAGTATAGAATTGTGTTATGATTATAATAAAATTTCTAATAATGATTATAATTAGTAATAACCACTGGTGTTTTTTACCTTAATATTTAGCAAACAATAAAAAAAATCTTTCAAAGAAATAAATTTAGTTTTTACTCAAACACAACAATAAATCTTAGATCGAAAGCGACTGAGAATTTCCATTGCGCTCTCTCTATCTCTCTGACTCAGAAGTTATATAGTTCTGTGAACTTTATAATCATGATGACATAAGAGGAACTCATTTAAAATAATACTAGAAAGGGACAGACAGCAGCACTTTCTTTTGATTCTGTGTACATATGACAGGGAAAGGGAATATTTAACAGAAGAACTATTAAGAGTGAGTGTATCTGAATACACACCAATGAGTAGTGTGTATTGCAGGGAAACAATGCAGTGTCAAATGCAGGGAAACAAATTTGGACAATTATGAAATGTAGACACATCGGTTTAATAGACAAGATATAGCAAATCCGGTCTTCTGTCGATGTGTCCAACCTTGTCAGATTGCCCTACCTCCCTTTCAAAAAGTAAGTAGCACATTTTGATGTCGCAATATGCTAGCCATCAGATTTTGTTACCAGTGTAAATTTTAATGTGGAGTAGTGTGATATGAAGCTGTAATATCGCCCTAACCCAACCATAGAAGCATTCAAATGCAGTGTTGGTAGCATAATCCGATGGGTAGGATAAAATATCAGGACACCGGATCCATTCTTTTCACACTCCATCATAGTAGGTGGCGATATGAACCTAGAAGCTGGTTTGCAGCGCGCCAATAAAACCAGAAGAAAAAGAAGACTTTTATTTTGAAAATGAACCCCGCTCAGTCTTCTGGTCGGACCTCGGACGTTCAGAATCAGATGCGCTGAATGAGGTGCGTAAAGAGCAGCTTCAGAAACATATATATAATGTCTTTCATAAGCATTCTCTATGTATAATTGAGGTAAAGTTGGTTTAATATTCGCATATTTTTAAACAGTGACAGGGTTACAATTTGTATACCATGCTACTTTGAACATTCGGTCTGAATTCGGATGTAAGCACGACTTCAAAACAACATTAGCACTAGTTAATTGACGGTGAACAATCTTGTACTTTGATAGATTGAGGTAAAGTTAATTTTATATCCGCCCATTGATTCAGTGACAGCTTATGACACGCTCCCCATGTTGTTTACTATGGTACTTTGAACATTCGGTCTGAAATCGTAGTAAGCATGACTTCAAAACAAACGAAATAACTGCCTGTAAACAATCTTGTAGCTACTTTAATAGTCATTGCCTCAATAACGTTACTTGTTTAGAAGTTGCAATTTTCTGAAATTAGTCTATATTATATGTACGAATGCGAATATAAAACCAACTTTACCTCAATGGTATGTATTTTTATTAACTTCAATAACAAGCATACGAAGTTCGAACCTACAAAAAAAAAGACAGTGATAGTAACAATGATAATAACTTAACAGATCAGGTTAAATGATATTATAAACGCATATAAAACAATAAAAAAGAAAAAAACATTCATAAATAACACAAATACAGCAAGTGGAAAGAAGGACTTATGGGCGATATTTCCAAAATAATTACCATAATAATTCAAGAATCTGTCTTTTTTATTTTAATCAATCTAAAAGATTTAATAAATACATAAATTTCAATAAAAAATGTGAAAAAGGCTACGAATTGGCCTTATTTCCCTTACGAAATATTTCCCGTACAAAATAAAAAAGTTAAGAATGTAGTTCTCTGGTATATCAGTTTACCTTTATATTAACAGACAATATCTTGTAGTTGAAAGGGGCTGAAGCAATGTAATTACCTACATGAAGATATAAGCTATTCCAAAAGCTTTTTGTGTTTTCACACTGAAAGAATATGTGAATCAGGGTTTCATCTTCAGTTTTACAAAATTAGCAGGAACTATTAACCTCCATATATTTTGCCAAAGTACTATTCGCCGGATATATTTTATGAAGAATTTTAAAATTACCTCCTTTGCTTTATTGGGAATGCAGTAACCAGGCTTTTTTCCAGTCTATTAGGTCAATGAAGGATACCCAGTAAAATTTGCCCTTAGGAACATTATACTTTTTATTTTAGAAAATTTGTCGAATATATTTATTATTATTTATATTATTATTATTATTTATTAAATACCCTAATTTAAATTCAGGTCAGCTCTGCTTCTTTAATAACATTTTAATTCAAATTTAACTGAGACTTTATACGTTGAATTAGGTCTAAAGCAATCGCTTTTTTGCACAGAATTAAATTATTTAAAAGGTTATGGAAAATTAGAATTAGACAAATTGTTCATAAGACAAGAAATTGCAGATTAAAAAAACAAAAAATGTATTGGTGTTTAACAAGACAATACATTACTGTATACAATACAACATAGGAAAAATTACAGTTTGTCTTATTTTTCTTATTTTCCCCACTATCCCCTCAAAATAAAATAAATTTAATTTATGAATTATAAACAAACATATCCTCTAAGGAAAAAAAACATAATGATAATAAATTAAAAATAAAGGAAATTCTTTTTTAAAAAATATTAATGATAAATGAACACGTATATGATAAGAGCAAAAAAAAATAATAATAAATTGAATAAATAAAATAAAAATAAATAAAATCGGAAAAAAAGTTTACATTAAGGAGTCAATATTTTCTCTTTCCAATTATTTACTGTGTATTAGATCTGATATCAACTAAACAGGGTAAGCCTTTGATATAGTCTAAAACAGGGTTCCAGGTCTTGTAAAAAGATTTGAGAGATCCTGCGAGTAAACATCTTAATTTCTCAAGTTTTATGTAACTAAAGATTTCTGGAATCCACATGTCATGTGATGGAGGAATCACCTGTTTCCATTTGATAAGAATGGCTCGTCTAGCTAAAAGAGTAGAAAAAGCAATAACTTGGCGAGATGCAACAGTCAAGTCAGCTCTCTCTGAAATACCAAAAAGGGCTGTCAAGGGGTTAGGGTCTAGATTTATGTTAATAGATTTATTAAGTGTGTCAAAAATACTGGACCAGAAATTTTTCAATTGGGGCAACTCCAGAACATATGGAGATGATTGGCAGGAGACTGCTTACAACGATGACAGGCATCACTTCTATCAGGGAAAAATTTGGCTAATTTGGCATTGGTTAAATGAGCTCTATGGAGCACCTTACACTGCATTAGGCCATGTCTGGCGCATATAGAAGAGGAGTGGACCTTCTTTAAAATATCCTCCCATTGTTCTTCTGTAATATCAACGCCAAGGTCATTTTCATTTAGTGTACTTATTAAATTATAAATTGCTGATATTAAATGTTTCTGACCCGTATCTAAACTGAAAAAATAGTCAAGATGGTGTTCAGGAGGGCGGTTAGGAAAGTGGGGAAACAATCAGATTTTTTTTTTTAAATTGAGAGAATCCCAATTATATTCCGTTTAAACAACGTGGCTAGACAATAGATTTATTTAATTCTAATATCAGAATTGTTCTGTAAAATGCATTTATGTGGTGAAACATTGTGGGAATAACACAATTTCCATTAAAGAAGAACCGGCTGGTGAATTTTGACATTTTTATTGACAATTAATTGCGTTTAAAAATTAAAGAAAAAATGGTGCATGCATGTATTTGTGTACCTCATGATGTAAACAGGCTGTTCAAATATGCAGAACATAAATCTGAAAGGCAGGTTTAAAATTGGGTTCATTTTGCTGACATAAATCAGAAAATACTGCCAACAATTAATAATAATATTCACCATGGTTTTTAGAGTACACTTTTATAGCAACCGAGCAAAATGAAGACTCCAGTCGGTGTTCTGCGGCTGCCAAGAGGACCCGAGCCGAACAGCCGAGGATTTGACCCGAATTCTCCGCGTTTCCAGGCTCTGTGTTCCACATCTCTGACCTCGTCATCTTCATCTGTGGACATAGAGGAGCAGCGGCTGCGGGCGGAGCAGCGCGAGCATTTTCTGCGGGCTCTCCTCCTCATGACGGACAAGCGCGTCGACTTCCAGCTGCTGGAGAAGCTGCGCATGCGGGGTCGGTTCGGCGCCTCAGACATCGATGTGCTGAATTTTCAGGTGTCCGATCTGGAGACTCCGCTCGGCGTGCAGAAAGAGGCTCTTCTCAGGTGTCACGATATTATTTCGTGCGCGTTTGAACTGTGATTTCACCGCTCGAGGGCGCTGGAGGACTTTGCTCGTTCCCGGAGTTATGGTTTAACGGGTTCACGGAACTTTCTCGCCGGTTTCACTGGGGTTTTGGTCACGCTGTGGTTTGTAATAAAACGTTTGCAAGTGTATTCTGAATTTTATTATTATTTTTTAATTACTTTAATTAAAGTGTCAAGTCTCTGTCATAATTTTAGACACTAATCCAAGCAGATAATCAATATATAGAGTATTTGCATATATATTTGCGCCATTTTACAACAAAACGGAAACATATATAGCTTCATCACTTTTACACAACATGTACACAAATGCAATTGGGCAAGAATAAGCACGGGTAAATGTAAACAGATGCCAACACTTAAAGGACAGCATATAAATTTACTTTCTAATGAAATTAAGCGCTCTAGCAAATACAACTGAAGCTTTTCAACCATTAAAACTTTAAAACCAGGCTTAGAATTAGCCCTATATTTTTAAGTATACAAAATTAAGCAAATAAAATCACAATATTTACTTTTTAATTAAATATAATTTGATTTAAATGTGCTTTTTGATTATAAATCTATATTAAATGCCTTTTTAAGGTTAAAAAAAGCTATATAACCAGCTTCTCTACATTGTACATTGATTAATCTTCCTTAAACGTATTTGAAAGGTCATCAAAATGTCATTGGACTTATTATAGAGCCACACGAAAATGACGTCATGATTACGTGGGTTTATAACTAAACCACGAGCACGCGCTCAAACACAACATGGCCTACACAAAGGAGAAATAAAAGTCCGCATCTCATTCAATTTTTTAAGTGACAGAAACTAGAAGTGATCATATTCACTTTGTTTTATCACAGTTTATTCACTAGTAATGAAATATGTCAAAAACAAATCTCTTTGCAGTCAGACTTAATTCATCTTGATAAGTGATCAACATTCATCGCAAAATAATTCAGACATCGACATGTACACAATTATCAATACGTTTGTACTTCAAGTGGTTGTTTAAATATGCAGAACATAAATCCGGAAGGCAGGTTTAAGATTGGTTTCATTTTGCTGACATAAGTTTTGGCAGAGGGTGTTTTTTATCACTCCGTAAATCAGAAAATACTGCCAACAGCCAGAAAAATAGTCATAATTTTCACCATGTTTTCAAGAGTAAAACTTTACAGCCTATAAATCAGACAAATAATGTTTGAACATCCCGCTCTAAATAAAAACCTCCAACATATAGATAGCACTAAAACTTTTGATGATTAATAGTTACAAAATATTCTTAAATATATGCAAAACTGAAAGAAAATACTCAATTTTTAACATGCACTCATTATACTTACTTAAAATAATAAGTGATCATAATATTGATAATTAATCAATCATCTAATCTTTTAAAGGATATGGTATAGTGTAAAGATGATCGTTTTACAGCTAATGAGGATTTTGTGGAGAAACTGTGATTTATTTATTTTTTAAATAGAGGTTTTTAATATCACAACAAATGATTTTGCTGGAAGTATTCCTGACAGGATCATTAGAAATATTATTTGTTATACTGATTTTAGGGGGTGTCTGTATGGATTTATTACAAATTATGGAACCAAAAAAGACATGTATAAATTGTTATCCATATAAAATATATATTGTTAATCTATATATGAACTTTTATGATCATGCAAGTCTGTATTTTATTAATAAAACCGTCACTCATAAGTTTAATGCACACAAAATGTATACAGTATAAAGCCCACTGGAGTGTTAAATATAATATATATATATATGTGTGTATATGTATATGTATATATATATACACATATATATGTATTTATATATATATGTGTGTATATATATATATATATATATATATATATATATATATATGTGTGTGTGTGTGTGTGTGTGTGTGTGTGTGTGTGTGTGTGTGTGTGTGTGTGTGTGTGTGTGTGTGTGTGTGTGCGCATATATATATAGATTTATTGTCTGTGTGTGTGTATATTAGGCTTGTGCCGGTATTCGGTAATGCGGTAAATCACGGTAATGAATATGCACGATATTGTTATCGCGGGCACTTCAAAATACCGTGAAAAATAATAGATCCGAATTTATATTCTTAGAACGCGCCTTAGCTTATTTTCCATCAACCGCTTGAAGAAACACTGCGTATATGCTGCGCAGAACTGATGCGCACTCTGATGTAAACAATCCCCACATGTAGAAGCCCTGTGTGCGCAGTGCGCGCCGCCGCTGCCACCACACTATAATCCTCACACGCAGGCCATCTGGCGTTTTTTTCTGCCTTATTGATTGACGCTGCTGTGATCTGTGACTCTCTGAAAGTAGATGCTTTTTTTCCCGGACAGACAGACCGGGCCGGTCCCTGTGACACGCTGCAGCCCATTGGCTCTTTTCGGTATTGACATTGGGCTGGCCCAATCACAAACTCCTATTTTGGACTCCGTGTGAGCGTGCGTCGTCTGTGTGTATTTGTCAAAATAGTCGAGAGTCAGAGAGAAGAAACGCACGGGAGGCGCAGAGAAATCGCGGGAAATACACCGGCGTTTCATTTAGCGGTTCTGAAAAGTTCTCTGTTCATTCTAGTACATGGCTAAAAACGCAAATCACGTGACCACACACTCTCTGCCCAGAGCTGCCAGCCACTAGTTCAGCGGGTGAGCAATAACCCCAGGTCAGAGTATAGTGCATGTCAGACAGTTCATCTGCTGGGTGATCTCATCTCACTATAGTTGTTAAACGTGATATTGAATTCATCTTGTTGTCTCTATCTAACAATTCTTATGTCTTTTGAATCACTTGTTCTCAGTTAACTGTTTTGGCTGAGTGCAAAGCTAATATATTAATTTATGTAACCACATACACTGATTCTGCACATTGACTGATTGCTTACCTTTATCGTTTAAATTTAATGTACGTTATACTGTTATAATGGCCATTATTGGTTATTAAAACTGATATTCTGCAAAAGAGACAGGGTAAAGTTCATTCTTTTCAATGGAAATGAAAGGAGACAGTTATATTTAAGCCCTGTTTTGTTATAAATATGCAGTGTGAAGATGATGCTCATAAAAATATGCAGCTACACGAGGCTGTTTGGTGTCTGTTAATCATAATATCAAAATGAAACAAATTTGACTTATATTATGTTTTCATTGTTTAGATAGTGAAACAGCAAGCAGGATGAGGTGAAAGAGGTTAAAATGTAACACTGTTCCCTTTGAAGATTAACCCATGCATTAGCAGGCAGTTTTTGTTATGTTTATTATTGAATATAGGCTGAGTGAATAGTGTATTGAATAAGCTAAATTGGCTCTAGTGTATGAGTGTGTGTGAATGAGTGTGTATGGGTGGTTTCCAATGTTGGGTTGTGGCTGGAAAGGCATCTGCTGCATAAAACATGCTGGAATAGTTGGCAGTTCATTCCACTGTGGCAACCCCTGATAAATAAGGGACTTATGCGAAGAAAAATAAATAAATGGATAGTGTATTTTTTTAGAACTCAACAAATATCTTTATGGACAGCATACAGAAATTAAATTGAGATTAAAGTTTGAATTTATTTATTTATTTCATATATATGGCTTTTGTGTTTTATAGAATATGAGTTGACAAAAATATTGGACATGCATAGATAGATAGCATTTTGATATAATTTAGTGGGCCGCTCTGGCCCAAAATGCCAGGGCCGATTTTTTTTTGCCCCAGTCCAGCCCTGCTCACACGAAGAAGAAGCATGGCGGAAGGAGGAACGCTGACGACAATTTATCCCCCTTCAAAAAGGTTAAAGTCAGAAGTTTGGAAATATTTTGGGTTCCAAAAAAATGCAGAGGGATTACGAAGACGGTTTCCCTTTTGCACATTCACTTTGATATAATTGCTCAAGTTTACTTTTATATTGTGTATTGTTTTATTTATATTTATTTGTATTTAAATGTTTGAAGTACGTTTAGTTAATTAAAAAGTTATTAAAGTTTTGTTATTGAAGTTTTTTGTGTTTTTTTACCTGTTTCTCTAGTAAAATTACAATATCGTGATAATACCGTATACCGTGATAAAAGCTCAATCAATTAATCGCAGCATGAAAATGTGATACCGGCACATGCCTAGTGTATATATATATATATATATATATATATATATATATGTATATATATTACATTTGATTTCTTTTTTTTTTCAATTTAATTATCTATATAAAAAAAAAAAAATATATATATATATATATATATATATTAATTTATATGTGAACTTTTATGAAAATGCAAGTCTATTTTTTTTTTATAAAACTATTTCAACCTTCTTAACATCCAAAATGCACACAAAATGTATACAGTATAGTAGTAAGCCCACTGGAATGTTGAATTAATTTAATTATTATTAAACAATTTTGAATTTATATAATATATAAATTAATTTATATATATTTATTTTTAAATTCTATTCCTTTATTATTTTTCAGTTTAGTTATGTAAATGTTTTGTCCCTAAAGAAAAAGTGAGCGGTGTTTCCTCCTGCAGTGGTTTGTCAATGGGCCTTCATGTTTATGTTTAGAAAGAGAATTTGACTCCCAAAAAAATGGAAAAAGGTAGATAAAAGTTTTTGATGCTGATATAACTTCATTAATAACTTAATAACAAGCCTTTTGACATATTTATTATATCTCATATATATATATATATATATATATATATATATATATATATATATATATATATATATAGATAGATAGATAGATAGATAGATAGATAGATAGATAGATAGATAGATAGATAGATAGATAGATATAGATATATAGATATATAACATCATAATTCTCTAAAGTCAAACAAATTATGGATAGAGGACAAATTAAAATCTCATAGCAAGAAGGTCACTGGTTCAAGTCCCAGCTGGGTCAGCTGGCTTTTCTGTGTGGAGTTTGCATGTTCTCCCCTGAGTTGGCGTGGGTTTCGTCCGGGTGCTCCAGGTTACCCCACAGTCCAAACACATGCGCTATAGAGGAATTGGAAGGCTGGAAGAGTATCCTCTGCATAAAACATATGCTGGAATAGTTGGTGGTTCATTCCGCTGTGGCGACATCTGAAATGGAGACTAAGGAAAATGAATGAATGAAATCTTGTTTGTTTGGAACAAATGAAGAGTGAGTAAATGTGAATTTAAATTTTTGGGTGAACTATCCATTGTGTGCACAAAAACACTAATAATTTGCACGTGATGCTCTCAGAAATGTACAATATCATGCAGCGCAGCCACATTAGTCATCCAGTTTTTTTGGCCCAAAAAGTTTTAGTAAGGGCACAGGAGTTTGTCTGTGGTGATTCTCCTAATGGACGGAGGAGAATCAATGACATTCAATCTTCTTAAAAGGTACGAGGTTGTTTACCGAAGGCGGTTTTATTAGAATATCATTAGACATTGTTCAGTGGCCGTGTCTTTGTTGCAGCCCTGGCAGGGATCGGCCGATGACTCATCTTTACAGACGGATGGACGGATCTCTCCTGTTGTTCAGAGTCCTCATAATTTAATCAGGAAGAGCACAAGGACATGCAATGTTAATTTCAGACTTGAACCGTATACCTGCATGTGCTGGTCAGTTTGATCACCTGTGTCCTGCTGCAATCATGTTTCCAGATGCAGGTTGTGCTTTAAAGGGGAGCTGTTATGCTGAAATCACTTTTGTAAGGGGTTTAAACACAGCTGTGTGAGAACAGTGTGTGAATATAAGCAGACTCTAATGGGAAACATGAATTAGTTCTGTATTATAATAATCAGACTGGATCAAAACAGTCTGCAGAAACACTTTGATTGACATTCTCACTTTGTACGTGTCATCAGAGGAGGAAAGCCCCGCCCACTAGTGCCTATCTCACCCTAATTAGCATAAACAGCAGCCCTGAACGAGAAGCAGCCGTCTGTGTAGTGTTAGAGTAGTGTGTTTCTCTGCGTGTGTGTCAATGTAGTGTGTGTGTAAGTGTAGTGTGTATGGTGTGTATAGTGTCAGTGTAGTGTGTACGTGTGTGTATGCTTGTATTTGAGTGCGTGTTATTGTAGTGTGTACGTGTAGTACTTGCATCAGTGTGTTAGTGCAGTGTGTGTGTGCTGTGTAAAGCGTGTTAGTGTAGTGTGTTTCTCTGTGTGTCTGTGTCAATGTGTGTTAGTAAAGTGTGTGTGTGTGGTGTTGGTGTAGTGTGTATAGTGTATATTTGTGTGTAGTTTATGTGTCAGTTTGGTAGTGTAGTGTGTGTGTGTGTGTGCTTGTATGCGAGAGTGTCTGTGTGTGCTGTGTATAGTGTGTGTGTAGTGTTTCTCTATATTAGTGTAATATGCGTTTGCTTGTATTTGAGTGTGTGTGTGTTATTGTTGTGTGTCTACATGTAGTACTTGCATCAGTGTGTTAGTGTAGTGTGTGTAGTTCATGTGTCAGTGTGTTAGTTTGGTGTGTGTGCTGTGTATAGTGTATGTGTAGTGTGTTTCTCTGTGTGTGCCTCAATGTGTGTTAGTGTAGTGTGTGTGTGTGTGTTTACGTGTGTATGGTGTATGTGTGTGTTATTGTAGTGTGTCTACATGTAGTACTTGCATCAGTGTGTTAGTGTAGTGTGTGTGTGTGTGTGTGTGTGTAATACTTGCATCAGTGTGTTAGTGTAGTGTGTGTGTAGTGTGTTTCTCTGTGTGTGCCTCAACGTGTTTGTTAGTGTAGTGTGTGTGTGTTATTGTAGTGTGTCTACATGTAGTACTTGCATCAGTGTGTTAGTGTAGTGTGTGTGTAGTTCATGTGTATGGTGTGTGTGTGTATGCTTGTATTAGTGTGAGTGTGTGTGTGTGTAGTTCATGTGTTAGTGTAGTGTGTGCTGTGTATAGTGTGTGTGTAGTGTGTTTCTTTGTGTGTTTCAACGTGTGTTCGTGTAGTGTGTGTGTTTACGTGTGTATGGTGTATGTATGCTTGTAATTGAGTGTGTGTGTGTGTGTGTGTAGTTCATGTGTTAGTGTAGTGTGTTTCTTTGTGTGTGCCTCAACGTGTGTTAGTGTAGTGTGTGTGTATGCTTGTAATTGAGTGTGTGTGTGTGTGTGTGTAGTTCATGTGTTAGTGTAGTGTGTTTCTTTGTGTGTGCCTCAACGTGTGTTAGTGTAGTGTGCTTGTTTACGTGTGTATGGTGCATGTGTGTGTGTGTGTAGTTCATGTGTTAGTGTAATGTGTGGTGTGTGTGCTGTGTATAGTGTGTGTGTAGTGTGTTTCTTTGTGTGTGCCTCAACGTGTGTTAGTGTAGTGTGCTTGTTTACGTGTGTATGGTGCATGTGTGTGTAAGCTTGTAATTGAGTGAGTGTGTGTGTGTGTGTAGTTCATGTGTTAGTGTAGTGTGTTTCTTTGTGTGTGCCTCAACGTGTGTTAGTGTAGTGTGGTTGTTTACGTGTGTATGGTGTATGTGTGCATATGCTTGTAATTGAGTGAGTGTGTGTGTGTGTGTGTAGTTCATGTGTTAGTGTAGTGTGTGAGCTGTGTATAGTGTGTGTGTAGTGTGTTTCTTTGTGTGTTTCAACGTGTGTTAGTGTAGTGTGTGTGTTTACGTGTGTATGGTGTATGTGTGTGTATGCTTGTAATTGAGTGTGTGTGTGTGTGTGTGTGTGTGTGTGTAGTTCATGTGTTAGTGTAGTGTGTTTCTTTGTGTGTGCCTCAACGTGTGTTAGTGTAGTGTGTGTGTTTACGTGTGTATGGTGTATGTGTGTGTATGCTTGTAATTGAGTGTGTGTGTGTGGGTGTGTGTGTAGTTCATGTGTTAGTGTAGTGTGTTTCTTTGTGTGTGCCTCAACGTGTGTTAGTGTAGTGTGCTTGTTTACGTGTGTATGGTGCATGTGTGTGTGTGTGTAGTTCATGTGTTAGTGTAATGTGTGGTGTGTGTGCTGTGTATAGTGTGTGTGTAGTGTGTTTCTTTGTGTGTGCCTCAACGTGTGTTAGTGTAGTGTGCTTGTTTACGTGTGTATGGTGCATGTGTGTGTAAGCTTGTAATTGAGTGAGTGTGTGTGTGTGTGTGTAGTTCATGTGTTAGTGTAGTGTGTTTCTTTGTGTGTGCCTCAACGTGTGTTAGTGTAGTGTGCTTGTTTACGTGTGTATGGTGCATGTGTGTGTATGCTTGTATTTGAGTGAGTGTGTGTGTATCAGCGATGGTCCAGAAATCTGCCCTGTCCAGCTCCATTGGCCAGCAGGAAGCACATTCCAGTTCGTCCTGTTTGCGGCCCTCGCTCTCTTCCTGCCAGCACAGGAACATGTCTGTGATAACTTACAAAAATACATCACAGACCCGCAGACCCGCGTGCAAACATCTCGTCTACCCCAGACAACGCTCAGCTCCGGGATCTGCTCATGACTATCAGTGTTTTCTGATGTCAAATCTGCCATCGGCCGCTTCATCCGTCATCTCTGACCTTCTGTTATCACCTGCTTCTGTCTGTGAGCCTCTATTTCTGTGTTTCCTTCTTGAGATTAGCTCACCTGAACATGAGTCTGTGACTCATGGCGGATCTGAATCAGTATGAATGTTATTGAAGGAGTTCAGTGTGTTGGAGTACCATCTACAATGGCTGCATTTACATGGACATAATCATTTGCCTTAATCTCAATAAGACGATAATATGATTGTGTTTACATGAGCTGCTTTTCGAATGTTCCTTTCATGATCCTGTTTTACATGTTATAGTGTGTCAGTAGTAAAAGAGAATAACTGATTCATTGTGATGAATGACATGAAATTAGAATTATATACATTATTGATGGTTTGGTGTCCTCTAGTGGTTAAAACATACATTACTTTAGTTTGTCCTTGCGTGGCTACTGTAGTTCAGCACAAAATGGCTGACGCTGCTGCAGGTAAGCTTGCATTAAATAAAATTGCTGCGTCCCAATTCGCATACTTTTACTACGCCCTAAAAGTTTTGTATAGGAAAAAGATATAGGCTGTTTCTCAATTCCAAGAACGCAGAGAACGGACTTGGGTTCTTTTGAAGACCGGTCTTGCCAGGTGTCCTCGGAAGAACGAACACGGGAGACAGCGAGAACAGAGAACGCGTCCTCTGAGAAATGAGATGCTGCGTTCTTCCTGATGGTCACGTGACCTTCACACGTTTTAAATAGTAAATTATTTAAACATTACAGCATTCATACAATGATTTATTGTTTTCCCCTTTTCAAAATATATGCTTTGCATAAAAACATTATAAATATAGGTTGCACAATAGAAATAAAACAGATTTCAATGCAAATTTCAGCAAATAAACACCCTTAATATGTTTATTCCTTTATTAAGATGTCCATGGTAATGTTTACTTTTACTGTTTCATTTGGAGAAACTCTTGAGGTAAATAAGTGATATCTCTGAACTTTAATAATAAATCTAAATAAAATGCTGCGCTTCCCACCTCCAGTCGCAATGACTTCTGCGATTTCTAGAGCGAGATCGGTGCTCAAGTCTGCTTCAGTGAATTATCGATATCAACAACACATCCGGGAAGTTTCACGCGTCCTCCGTTCTTGCGGTCTTCAGTATTGGAACTGAATTTGGCAGCTGATGATGATGTTTCACGAGGATGCAAGACCGCTGAAGAACACATATTGAGAAACAGCCAATTGTGCTGCGTACGTTACGAGCCCTATCAGTCATCCACATTTCTTTCATATTTAATGTCCTACCTTATTGGAGAAGCAGCAGAAGGTAAATCTGCCATTCATGAGTCTTTCATGCAGAGAAATCTCCTCAGGTGTTTGGATAATTCTCCATTCAGACGTTAATGTCCAAACACGTCTTTATATAAGTTCAGTATTGTTGTTGCAGATGAAATATAACACAGAAAACGCAATTTAAATATTTTCCAGTGGCCTAGATATTAATTAACAATCATACAAACATCTTTACCGAAGCCTCTCTGCTTGAAGGTTGGTCTCGTGCGTCCATCATGTTTGTAGTTTATTTACACTTTTCACCCGCATTTGTAGTTCTAATCGAATTCACGTCCAACGCGCAATATATTGTGAGCAATATGAGCGGTTAGAGGCTGTTGCTGCGTTCCAACAAAGAGCTTAGAATGACCCATAGATATATACAACCAAGAGGCGACACTCAATAGCCCAGCAACAGCCTCGGATTCCGCCATTTTGGAGTAAAAGCGATCGGCTGTCCATTAGATGTTATTGCCAGCTGCTTTGTTTATTTAATTTATTTGTTTGAAAAGCGCATTAAAGCTGAAATACAACACTTACTATCACAATCATCAGCACTTTTAATAGTTTATTTTACAGACTTATTATAATATGCTGTTGTTCTATTGGAATTTTCATTCCAAAATGGCTGCCGCACCATCTAGTGGCTGTTTCCCCAAATCGCACTACAGTGTCGCCTCTTGGTGATTCTATGCTCTTTGGTCCCAATTCGCATACTTATACTAAACCCTAAAAGTGTGTACTTTTTTGAGAAGGAAAAATATATACTTTTGAGTGTGTAACAGAAGAGTATGCAAGCTTTGGGACATACTACTTCCTCGTTAACAGATCGTTATGTTGCCCTGTCAATCATCCACACTTTAGATAATTCTTCATTCAGACGTTAATGCTCAAACATGTCTTTATATAAGTTCAGTATTGTTGTTGCAGATGAAATATAACACAGAAAACGCGATTAAAATATGTTCTAGTGGCCGAGATATTAATTAACAGTCACACAAACATCTTTACCGAAGCCTCTCTGCTTGACGGTTGGTCTCGCGCGTCCATCATGTTTGTAGTTTATTTACACTTTTCACCCGCATTTGTAGTTCTAATCGAATTCACGTCCAACGCGCAATTTATTGTGCGAAATATCAGCGGTTAAAGGCTGTTGCTGCGTTCCAACAAAGAGCTTAGAATGACCCATAGATATATACAACCTAGAGGCGACACTCAATAGCCCAGCAACAGTCTCGGATTCCGCCATTTTGGAGTGAAAGCGATCGGCTGTCCATTGGATGTTATTGCTGTCTCGATTGCAAGCAGCTGCTTTGTTTTTTTTTTTTATTTATTTGTTTAAAAAGCGCATTAAAGCTGAAATACAACACTTACTATCACAATCAACAGCATTTTTAATAGTTTATTTTACAGACTTATTATAATATGCTGTTGTTCTATCGGAATTTTCATTCCAAAATGGCTGCCGCACCATCTAGTGGCTGTTTCCCCAAATCGCACTAGAGTGTCGCCTCTTGGTGATTCTATGCTCTTTGGTCCCAATTCGCATACTTATAAACCCTAAAAGTGTGTACTTTTTTGAGAAGGAAAAATATATACTTTTGAGTGTGTAACAGAAGAGTATGCAAGCTTTGGGACATACTACTTCCTCGTTAACAGATCGTTATGTTGCCCTGTCAATCATCCACATTTCTGTCATATTTAATTTTCTCTATTATTGGGGAAGCAGCAGGATAATCTCCCATTCACGAGTCTTTCATGCAGTGAAATCTCCTCAGGTGTTTGGATAATTCTCCATTCAGACGTTAATGTTCAAACACGTCTTTATATAAGTTCAGTATTGTTGTTGCAGATGAAATATAACACAGAAAACGCGATTAAAACATGTTCTAGTGGGCTAGATATTAATTAACAGTCACACAAACATCTTTACCGAAGCCTCTCTACTTGACGGTTGGTCTCGCGCGTCCATTGTAGTTTATTTACACTTTTCACCCACGTTTATACTTCTAATTGAATTTACGTCCAACGCGCAATATATTGTGGGCAATATCAGTGGTTAAAGGCTGTTGCTGCGTCCAAATTCGCATACTTATTCTATGCCCTAAAAGTATGTACTTTTTTGTGAAGGAAAAATATATACTTGTGAGCGTGTAACAGAAGAGTATGCAGGTTGTTGCTAGATCAGATATGGATGGGGCCGGAAGTCAACGAGAATTATTTATATTAGTTATTAAATTTCCCAGTTATTGTATTTTATTAACAAATACCCCGACCTAAACCCTAAACCCAACCACCACAGTAATGTAAAAACAGCAGTTGTACCGAGTATTATTTATGCTATCTATTAAATTACACAATAAATTGTATTATTTAACACCTCCACCCCAACTATTACAGTTTTGCACATAAATTTAATTTGCATCTTTGGATGGAGACATAGCTTATGATGACTTGCTCTACTGAGAAACCTGGAAATGTGAAAAGGGCCCATAGTGTGACTCGCTCTGTAGCCGGTGTGTAATGTTTGGTTTGGGGCAGAGACGTTGGCTCCATGTCTCTGGGATGTTTACTGCTCTGTGCCCATTGTGAAGGCCAGATTTGCTCTGAATCCCCCTCGACCCGTCGGCCGGAGCTTTGTTTAACTTGCTTTCAAGGAATTTTGGAGCCGCTCCAGTGATTGTGATGCACAGGAGTTCACTGGGCCTGAAGAGGCTGAGAGAGGAAGGTCAAGAACATGCCAGAGAAACCTGCAGCTCTCAAATTCGTGACACACACTTCAACACACTGTCCAATATCTGCTCAGAGCTGTGTATGGGTGTTTCCCACTACTGGGTTGCAGCTGAAAGGGCATCCGCTGTGTAAAACATGCTGGATAAGTTTGCGGTTCATTCCACTGTGGCGACCCCTGATTAATAAATGGACTAGGCTAAAGGAAAATGAGTGAATAAATGAATATTTGGGTCTAGAGCCAGGCTGAAACGATGCAGTCTTGACATAAAATCTAATATCAGTCTGCCTCTTGCACCATTATCAATATTGCATGAACAGCAGCACTGATTCTGGAAGTTTTCATTTCCCATGCTCTTGTTGTAGCCCACAGGTGGAGTTTGGGTGGGATGAGCGTCCTTCGTCTAGCCAGGAAGGACTGGACACGAGGGGAGATGCTAATTATAAAGAGATGAGAGATAGCTGCTTTTATCTGAATCAAAGCGGAGGGTCTCTGAGCACACCCGTCAGGGATTAAACAGCGGAAGACTGCACTAATGAGAGAGAGAGAGAGAGCGTTTACTGCACATTTAGCTCTTCTGATGGGGACGAGCACTTCTGCGTTCTCCCACACATTATCTGATGACATCATGATAGCCTACACTGTGAAAAATATCCGTAAATTAGCAATTTTTTTTGTATCTACCCCCATATACAGTACATTTCTGGACAGCTACGTATGGCTGCATTTCATCTTTAAAACGACGATACAGTGTGGTTTGACGCTGCTAATGGCATCTGTTTCTTTTCACACTCCCAGCTGACCGCTTAGCTCTATGTGGACGGGTTTTCTGTTGTTACCAGTTTGCCCAGTGGCTGGCCACGTATGTTGGCAGACTTGAGACTCAGAGAGGTGTTGACCACGACAACAGGGTTTGAGTCTGGCAAAGAACGGTTCCAGAAAGCAGGTAAAACAAAAACAGATGGCAGAAAATAAATAAACAAGTAAATAACAGGGTGAGAATGTGGTCAAATCTGAAAACATGGTAAAAATCAAATGAGGGCTTTTCTTTTTCTGGATTCCTTTTGAAAACCTTATTGGTTGGGTTTAGGGAAGGGGGTTATTGGGTCAATCAGTGCTTTTGAAAACACTCGGTTGGGTTTAGAGAAGGGGGTGATTGGGTCAATCGGTGCTTTTGAAAACACTAATGGTTGAGTTTAGGGAAGGGGTGATCGGGTCAGTCGGTGCTTTTGAAAACACTATCGGTTGGGTTTAGGGAAGAGGATGATCGGGTCAGTCGGTACATTAAAAAACATTGTTTGGGTTTAGGGAAGGGGGTGATTGGGTCAATCGATGCTTTTGAAAACCCTATCAGTTGGGTTTAAGGAAGGGGGTGATCGGGTTAATCGGTGCTTTTGAAAACACTTCCGGTTGGGTTTAGAGAAGGGGGTTATTGGGTCAATCGGTGCTTTTGAAAACACTATTTGGGTTTAGAGAAGGGGGTTATTGGCTCAATCTGTGCTTTTGAAAACACTATTAGTTGGGTTTAAGGAAAGGGGTGATCGGGTCAATCGGTGCCTTTGAAAACACTTTCGGTTGGGTTTAGAGAAGGGGGTTATTGGGTCAATCGGTGCTTTTGAAAACTATCAGTTGGGTTTAGGGAAGGGGGTGAATGGGTCAATCGGTGCTTTTGAAAACTCAGTTCGGTTTAGGGAAGGGGGTGATTGGGTCAATCGGTGCTTTTGAAAACTCAGTTGGGTTTAGGGAAAGGGTTGATTGGGTTAATCAGTGCTTTTGAAAACACTATCGATTGGGTTTAGAGAAGGGGGTTATTGGGTCAATCGGTGCTTTTGAAAACTCAGTTGGGTTTAGGGAAGGCGGTGATTGGGTCAATTAGTGCTTTTGAAAACACTATCGGTTGGGTTTAGAGAGGGGGGTTATTAAGTCAATCGGTGCTTTTGAAAACTATCAATTGGGTTTAGGGAAAGGGGGGATTGGGTCAATGAGTGCTTTTGAAAACTATCAATTGGGTTAAGGGAAGGGGGTGATTGGGTCAATCGGTGCATTTGAAAACACTATCAGTTGGGTTTAGGGAAGGGGGTGATTGGGTCAATCGGCGCTTTTGATAACACTGGGTTGGGTTAAGGGAAGGGGGTGGGCGGGTCAATCGGTGCGTTTGAAAACACTATCAGTTGGGTTTAGGGAAGGGGGTGATTTGGTCAATCGGTGCTTTTGATAACACTATGGGTTGGGTTAAGGGAAGGGGGTGGCCAGGTCAATCGGTGCTTTTGAAAACACTATTGGTTGGGTTTAGGGAAGAGGGTGATCGGGTCAATTGGTGCATTTGAAAACAGTTTTAGGGTAGAGGGTGATCGGGTCAATCGGTGCTTTTGAAAACATTTGGTTGGGTTTAGGGAAGAGGGTGATCGGGTCAGTTGGTGCTTTTGAAAACATTTAGTTGGGTTTAGTGTAGGGGGTGTGTGGGGTTATCGGTCGGTCAGTCAGTCAGTTGACAGCGGCCTTTGGTGCATTCCCGAAAACAAAAACTGCAAAAACACGTACCTCCTGAGATGTATTTCGCGTTCTACAGAAATGTATATAGAGGTACGTATCAATATTGAGCCTGGGTTGGACAGCATCAGTATTTGTCTCGCTGAACAGAGAGTTTCAGTAGTCCTGACAGGCAGACAATGAAAGCTGTTAAGAACATGCTGTAATAATTCTCTAATTAGACAAAAACAGGAAGTAGACAACCAATATCTGTTGAGTGGTTTCCTGTTGGAAGCCGGTGCATTTGTTGTCGCTCCAGCGAGTCCTGAAACTGGGAGTCTGCCATGCCAGAGTTTTTCATTCCGATGCGGAGCGGCATTTTTCTCTGCTGAGAGGCAGTTTAAGGGCTTTCTGTCAAAACACATTATTAATCGCCTTCAGTTTATTCGAGTAGTTACACTCAATCACTCCAGGAATGTTGTTGACAGTGTGTGTGTGTGTATTTGCGAGTGAGTGTGTGAGTCTTACTGTGTGTATGTAAATGTGTATGACTGTGTGTGTGCACAAGTTTACGTGTGTGTGGGTGTTTGAGTGAGTGAGTAAGTGAGTGTGTGTGATATTGTGTGTGTGTGTGACTGTGTTTTGTGAGTGAGTGCAAGTGTTACTGTGTGTGATAGTGTGTGCACAATTTACATGTGTGTGTGAGACTGTGTGCAAGTGAGTGTTACTGTGTGTGCGTGTGTGTTTATGGGAGTTTAAGTAAATGAGTGTGCGTGACTGTGTGTGTGTGTGCGTGCGAGTATTACTGTGTGTGTGGGTGCATGTAAATGTGTATGACTGTGCGAGTGTGTGTGTGTGACTGCACAAGGGTACAAGTGTGTGTGAAACTGTGCGAATGAGTGTGACTGTGTAGATGTGTACGTGTGACTGTTTGCGAGTGAGTGTGTGAGTGTCAACGTGTGTGTGTGTGTGTGTGTGTGTGTGTGTGTGTGTGTGTGTGTGTAGATGAGTGTGTGTGTATGTAAGACTGATAGTTATAGATATATTCTTTTTGAAATACAATTCATTAAACAGTGATTGGGCGTCACGGTGGTGCAGTGGGTAGCACGATCGGCTGGTTCGAGTTTCGGCTGGTTCAGTTGGCATTTCTGTGGAGTTTGCCTGTTCTCCCCGTGTTGGCGTGGGTTTCCTCCGGGTGCTCCGGTTTCCCCCACAGTCCAAACACATGCGGTATAGGGGAATTGATTAACTAAATTGGCCGTAGTGTATGAGTGTGTATGGGTGTTTCCCAGCACTGGATTGCAGCTGGAAAGGCATCCATTTTTGTAAAACATATGCTGGATAAGTTGGCGGTCCATTCAGCTGTGGCAACCCCTGATTAATAAAGGGACTAAGCCGAAAATAAAATGAATGAATAAACCGTGATAATTAAATATTTTTCAGCTATATATACAGTTTACAGTAATTAATTAAAGTCTTAATTAATTAATTATATTTGTTTGTTTATTTGTTTGGTCTAACCTGACCCAGGATGTAAAAAACAGAAGGATTCAACCTTTTAAAGGAGGTTAACACTAAAAAACTAGATGTAATAAATGTTATGTAAAAAGTAATATATGTTTCCAATGACATAAATGCAATAAACAAGACTAAGCACGTATTTTCCTTATCTTCCTTTAAAGCATTTCTAAAATCAGATTTAGCTGGCAGTTAAAAGTAGCAAAAGAAGAAAGTACAATTGACCATTTCCCATCATGCCGTCCCCATGTCCTCTGAGCTGCTACACTGGGTTCATCCTCCTCTTTCTCCTGCATTCATGATGAGCACAGTCGTCAGGACTAGAGGCGCAGATGCCATTAAGTATCATTACATATTTTCTCCTGTGAGTGTTCATTTGGCTGGCTTTGTTTTATAAAGTAATTTATGGAAACATTCCTTTCTTTCTTTTGCAGAAGATATCCTAAAGCTGGGTTACCATCCTAGCATAAAGCAAATATTTTCAAACCCTGCTGAAAAATCCAGCTAAAACCAGCCTAGGCTAGTTGGCTGGTTTTAGCTGGTCGACCAGCCTGGTTTTAGAGGGGTTTTGGCCATTTCCAGGCTGGTTTCCACCATTTCCAGCCTGGTCTTAGCTGGTCAGGCTGGGTGATGACCAGCTAAAACCAGCTTGACCAGCCTAGCCAGGCTGCGAGCCCAGCCAAAACCAGCTATGTCCAGCTTAAACCAGGCTGGTCAGGCTGGTTTTAGCTGGATTTAGCTGGTCATTTTCCAGCCTGACCATCTAAGACCAGGCTGAAATGGCTGAAAACCAGCCTGGAAATGGCCAAAACCCCTCTAAAACCAGGCTGGTCAACCAGCTAAAACCAGCCAACCAGTCTAGGCTGGTTTAAGCTGGATTTTTCAGCAGGGAAGTTTGCAAATAAATAAAATAGGTGCATTTCCAGCCCAATCTCACGGGGAAACATAACTACTTAGCATTTTGTCAGTTTAGTGGTTAATTTGTACAAATTCATGAGTTCAGTTGTAGTAAAATTTTAAAAAGGAGGCGTGGCACCAAACCCCACCACTAAACCCAACCGTCATTGGAGGATGAGCAAAGCGCACTAACTAAATATACAAATAAGATTGTACAAATTTATACAAAATAGCATCTAAATCAAAATATTACGAAGTACCATGAGATAGCGCCAGGATTTCTCAGAAAATGTGTGCTAAATAAAAATTTTATGTCTGGAGCCACGCTTCTTTGGGGCTTCTCTACACAATAACTCACCCAGATGTGGGAAAGACCATGCAGGTGAGGAAACGTAATTATTTTATGTATTGTCAGATTAGTGGCTAATTCGTACACATTCATACAAGTTTAGTTTTATGAAAATGTATGATTTTTTAAAAGGAGGTGTGGCACTAAACCCCACCCCTAAACCCAACCGTCATTGGAGGATGAGCAAAGCGCACTAAAATGTACAAATTATATCGTATAAATTTGTACAAATTAGCTACTAAATCCAAAAGTTACAAATTACCATGAGATAGCAGTGGGATTTCCTAGAAAATGGGGGCTGAAAGAAAAAAAAGGATTGGTACACTTCTTTGGGGCTTCTCCACACAGTAACTCTCCTGGATGTGGGAAAGACAGGTGAGGAAACGTAATTATTTTATGTATTGTCATTTTAGTGGCTAATTCGTACACATTCATACAAGTTTAGTCATATGAAAATGTATGATTTTTAAAAGGAGGCGTGGCACCAAACCCCACCCCTAAACCCAACCGTCATTGGAGGATGAGCAAAGCGCACTAAAATGTACAAATGATATCATACAAATTTATGCAAATTAGCCATTAAATCAAAAACTTACAAACTGGCATGAGATAGCGGTGGGATTTGCTGTGAGAGCAGCTGACTGTAGTCTTAGTAACCTAGCAACTAAATGTAAACAAGACAAGCATAATGGAGACAGATGATGACATATAATGGAGACTGGCTGTGTGGGTGTGATGTTCGCTGTGCCAGTGTTTAGTCGGCAAATGTGTTTTGATCTACCCAGCCTCATTCTGATTATGTACCCCTATATACATTTCTGGAGAGCACCAAATACGTCCCAGGAGCTATGTTTTTGCAGTTTTTGTTTACGTAAATCCACCAGAGGCCGCTGTGTTTGCTTTTTCAGATCTCAGATTTCTGTAGCGAGTGCCATTCGCGCCTGCTGTTTTTGTGTAAATCCACTAGAGGCCGCTGTTGACAGACTGAATGACTGACCGATAACCCCAACCACCCCCTTCCTTAAATGCAACTGACAGTGACTAGTGCCCACCCACTTCCCACTTATCTATTGTATATACTGTATATCTATCTATCTATATACAGTATATATCTATCTACTGTATATACTGTGTGTGTGTGGATATATATATATATATAATAACAACCTTCTGATTTATACAGAGGTATACAGAGATATTCTTTTCACTTTGTTAAAATCTGACTCAAACAACACAATCCTCTCTCTCTCTTTCTCTCTCTCTCTCTCTCACTCTCTCTCCTCTTTTAATTCCTCTCCACTTTGCTCCGACACCAGTGTTTGATTTACGTCAGTCAGCACAAGGACATCCAGCAGTGACGTATGTGTGTGTGTGTGTGTCCACCCCTCTCTCCTCCCTCTCTCAGATTGGGGTCTCGGAGTCACGATCGGGCCCCGAGTCACCGTCAGACGCCGCCGTCGTTTCCGTCCCCAAATTAACCAGGGCCGACCTGACATTGTCTGTCCCTTCTGTCAAATCACTCCGGGCCGGAAGAACAGCAGGATTCATGATTAGCTCTGTGGATGCGGGTGGGATGGATGATTAAGATGGGAAGAAGAAGACAGACAAAATAAAGCAGGGAATGGATGGAGAGCTGGCAGGGTCCCAGGACACGTCTCTCTCTCTCTCTCTCTCTCTCAGCCGGAGTATTTACTGATGCTATCAGTCAGTCTGAATCTGAATAAACACCCAGTCTAGATAAGGAACAGAAGACATATACAGATACACAGACACACGTACACTGTACAACCATTTACCGTGCGACTTTATGTTTGGCTTTACAATCAAAAAAATACAGTAGGAGGAAGGCACGATGGATCAGTAGTTAGCAATGTTGCCTCACAGCAAGAAGGTCGCTGGTTCGAGTCCCAGCTGGGTCAGTTGGCATTTCTATGTGGAGTTTGCATGTTCTCCCCATGTTGGCGTGGGTTTCCTCCAGGTGCTAGATAGATAGATAGATAGATAGATAGATAGATAGATAGATAGATAGATAGATAGATAGATAGATAGATAGATAGATAGACTGGAGAATAGATGAGTGAATAGATTTACTGTAGGATAGATAGATAGATTGATAGATAGATGGATGGATGGATGAATAGATAGATAGATGGATAGACAGATCGACTGGAGAATCGATGAGTGAATAGAATTACTGTTAGATAGATAGATAGATAGATAGATAGATAGATAGATAGATAGATAGATAGATAGATAGATAGATAGATAGATAGATAGATAGATAGATAGACTGGAGAATAGATGAGTGAATAGATTTACTGTAGGATAGATAGATAGATAGATAGATAGATAGATAGATAGATAGATAGATAGATAGATAGATAGATAGATAGATAGATAGATAGATAGACTGGAGAATAGATGAGTGAATAGATTTACTGTAGGATAGATAGATAGATAGATAGATAGATAGATAGATAGATAGATAGATAGATAGATAGATAGATAGATAGACTGGAGAATAGATGAGTGAATAGATTTACTGTAGGATAGATAGATAGATAGATAGATAGATAGATAGATAGATAGATAGATAGATAGATAGATAGATAGATAGATAGATAGATAGATAGATAGATAGATAGATAGATAGATAGATAGATAGACTGGAGAATAGATGAGTGAATAGATTTACTGTAGGATAGATAGATAGATAGATAGATAGATAGATAGATAGATAGATAGATAGATAGATAGATAGATAGATAGATAGATAGATAGATAGATAGATGGATGGATGGATGGATGGATGGATGGATGGATGAATAGATAGATAGATGGATAGACAGTTCGACTGGAGAATCGATGAGTGAATAGAATTACTGTTAGATAGATAGATAGATAGATAGATAGATAGATAGATAGATAGATAGATAGATAGATAGACTGGAGAATAGATGAGTGAATAGATTTACTGTAGGATAGATAGATAGATAGATAGATAGATAGATAGATAGATAGACAGACTGGAGAATAGATGAGTGAATAGATTTACTGTAGGATAGATTGATAGATAGATGGATGGATGGATGGATGGATGGATGAATAGATAGATAGATGGATAGACAGATCGACTGGAGAATCGATGAGTGAATAGAATTACTGTTAGATAGATAGATAGATAGATCGATAGATAGATAGATAGAAGGATAGATGGATGGATGGATGAATAGATAGATGGATGGATGGATGAATAAATAGATGGATAGACGGATCGACTGGAGAATCGATGAGTGAATAGAATTACTGTTAGATAGATAGATAGATAGATAGATAGATACATAGATACATACATAGATAGATAGACGGATGGACTGGAGAATAGATGAGTGAATAGATTTACTGTAGGATGGATGGATGGATGGATGGATGGATTGATTGATTGATTATCACAAAATAAACCCCAGAGTGACCCCTTCAAAGCTGAATGCAGAGCAAAATCATGAACTCCAACTGTTGAAAGGAATCTATTACTAAATCAAAAGTCTTTAAGAAATGTAACTGCATGCCTGAGCTGCGTGGTACAGGCTCTGGGTTTGACCTTTGGGAGGCCTGTAAGTGACCTGAACAGAGCGCAGGTGGTGAATGTGAGCACCTGCAGGCCTCTGATCCTTTAAAACCCTTCCACATCTGGCCAGATCAACACAACACACATAAATAACACATCCAGCAGAGTCCTGCGCCGCTCAAACACACCATCAATTATGGCCTGCTGTCTTTCTCTCTCTGTCACTTTTCCAGATCTGCCTTTTGTCATTTTTATCTGGGTTGTTCATGTTTCGTCTATCCATCTGTCTGTTGAACAGAATCTTTATTGTCATTGCACAAGTACAACACAATTTAAAGGTTCCCTATAAAGAAAATCTGTTTATATCTAGGCATAGTTGAATAATATGAGATCAGTATATGGAAATGGGCACACCATGAGCCTTAGACACCGTTGTTTCATCATTCTCCCGTAAATTCCATGAGTCTAAAACAGGGCTATCAGAACACAAAGCAGACTGTTGCGTCATTCAGACTGTTACGTGTGTGTGTATGTGTTTGTGTCTGTGCATGAGGGAGAGAGAGAGAGAGAAAAAATAGCAGGCTGCAGAGCTAAGCTAATTAATATTCATGACCCTTCCAAATATGGTCAATATAGACCTTCTGATTCTAGAGATATTTTATGGAAAATAAATAAGCCTAATTCACATATCTACTATGTAGATATCAGAGAATAATTTATCTTATTGAATCAATGCAGTAAATGGCACCTTTAAGTGCAAACCTCAGGTGTACAAATTTGCGAAGGTTGCAAAAATTATAATACAATAAATACAAATCATAACAAAACTAATACAACTGAACCAAAACATGGTTTCGCGCATTCTTTCACATAGGAGAATAACATTATGAATTAATGAGGTAGCAATTACGAAGAATTTTAAACATTTTTAAAATAATAATAAATAAATACATTTTATTGTTAATTGGTATTTCACATCATTAAGCATTGTTCAGTACTGTAATATGCGATCAGTGTTATTCATTCATTCATTTTCCTTTGGCTTAGTCACTTTTTTCATCAGGGGTTTCCACAGCGGAATGAACCACCCATAACTGAAATGAAGCCAATCATCTGAGACTGGTTTCTTAAACATGAAGTTCACTGTACTCAAATGGCCTCCACAGTTACCAGATCTCAATCATATAGAGCACCTTTGGGATGTGGTGTAACGGGAGATTGGCATCATTTATGTGCAGCCGACAAATCTGCAGCAACTGCGTGATGCTATCAGGTCAATATGGAGCAAAATCTCTGAGGAATATTTCCAGTACCTTGGTGAATCTATGCCACGAAGGATAAAGGCAGTTCTGAAGTGGGCCCAACCCGGTGCTAGTAAGGTGTACCTAATAAAGTGGCCAATGAGTGTTTGTGCAGCTCTTTTGGGAACTATGTTCAAGCCGAGCTGAGTTTCCATTTGTTTAGAGAGCAATCTATATCTTTCTGATATCAGATTTTGGCCATATGCAGTAAATCCACAGGCCACCCATGAGGACGAGAGAGAGACTGATGATTTGTACCTTTCAGCAAGAGTCTGAAGTCTCTATAGAGTTATTCATCATATCACACAGCACTGCTTACTGCAAAATAATAACTGCAGGAAAGTGAGACACAGACTATGTTTACATGGACATCAGTAATCAAATTATTTGCCTTAATCTAATTAAGACAATAATAAGATGAAGGCGTTTACATGAGTTGCTTTTTGAATGTTCCTTTCATGATCGCGTTTTACATGTTATAACACATAATTCAATTAACATCATTGCATCACCGAGCTATCCATGTTTCCTCCGGAGTTTTATGTAAATTTGGGTGTTTCATTTTTAATTTGTCGACTTTAACTGCAGTTCGGCACTTTCACTTTCATTCAGGAACATTTCATGCATGCCCCCCGTGATATATGAGATATTGGATGCAACTATGAGCTGCAGGAAGAGTGTAGTTTTAATGGAGTTTCATACAGAAAAAACCTCCTCATTTCGTGATGCAGGTGTCTGTGGTCTTCACTGACTCGGTAGGTGCAGATAATAGTGTCAGACAGCCGTGTGTGTATAGACTATCCTGTCGCAAAATGCGGCAAAATTCCTACATGAGGGTAATGGTTTGATTGCGGTGTTTACATGTCTGTACTGCACTTCAATAATGCGACTAAAATCGGCGTACTCCACGTGTATTAATTCAATTTCTGTTTATTTCGATTATGACCTTCATCGAATTAAATTAATCAAATCGCTGTCTACATGGCAGACTCTTAATCAGAGTATTGTCTTAATCGTATTAAAATTGAATTATGGGTGTCCATGTAAACGCTCTCACTGTTGAACACCACTGTGTCTTTTACAATCAGTTCAACTCTGTATTCTGATTGGATGAGATTTGTGAAATAACCCATTAACTCACTGGTATCTACTGGGGATGGATGGATGGATGGATGGATGGATGGATGGATGGATGGATGGATGGATGGATGGATGGATGGATGGATAGATAGATAGATAGATAGATAGATAGATAGATAGATAGATAGATAGATAGATAGATAGATAGATAGATAGATAGATAGATAGATAGATAGATAGACGGATGGACTGGAGAATAGATGAGTGAATAGATTTACTGTAGGATAGATAGATAGATAGATAGATAGATAGATAGATAGATAGATAGATAGATAGATAGATAGATAGATAGATAGATAGATCCATGGATAGATGGATGGATATATCAATGAATAGATGGATGGATGAATAATGGATAGATGGATGACAAACAGATGGATGGATGGATAGACAGATGACGGACATATAGATGGATAGTTGACAAACAGACAAATAACAAGATGGATGCATGGATAGCAAGATAAATTAATGGATAGATGTAGAGATGAATGGACGAATAGCAAAATGGATGGATAGATAGATAGATAGATAGATAGATAGATAGATAGATAGATAGATAGATAGATAGATAGATAGATAGATAGATAGATAGATAGATAGATAGATAGATAGATAGATAGATGGATATATCAATGGATAGATGGATGGATGAATAATGGATAGATAGATGGATGACAAACAGATGCATGGATGGATGGATTGACAGATGACGGACATATAGTTGGATGGATGGATGGATGGATGGATAGATGACAAACAGACGAATAAGAAGATGGATGCATAGATAGCAAGATAAATGAATGGATAGTTGTAGAGATGAATGGACGGATAGCAAGATGGATGGATGAATAGACGGATGGATGGATAATAGATACACAGATAGATAGAAAGATGGAAGCATGGATGGATAGAAAGATGGTTGGATGAATAAATAGACGGATAGATGGATGGACAGAAGGATGGATGAATAATGGATATACAGATAGAAAGATGGTTGGTTGGTTGGATGAATAAAGAGATAGATAGATAGATGGACGGATGGACAGATGGATGGAAAATAGATATACAGAGAGAAAGATGGATGGATAAATCTTCCTCCACCTCTTCAGTCTCTTCTCTGCTGTAAACTGTTTACTCTCAGTATAGCCGCTCATCGTGGATGTGCAGGGAATCACAGGTGTTTCTGTTTGGATTCTGTTTCTTCAGTGTGTACTGCATGTGTCACCCTGCCTTTTCCATTTTTTTGCCGGAGGAATTCCAGCAGTGCTATGGACGTCTCCCACAAGGCCGCTTTATTTATTTCAGACGTCCAGTCACCCAGACAGGTTTACACGAGCAGAGGAGAGCGAGCTTCCTGTTAGTTCTAATCTTCCTCTTCTTCTGAAAACCCTTCGTCTCGTTTTCCGACCCCTGGGGGCAGAACGGGGCTTCATGCGCCTCTTGATAAACACACACAGCTAAATTACAGCTAATTGCAGGACAGGAATGTCACTGGCTGTCGTTCATGCAACCTAGGCTCGTTATTTATATGTTTACCTATATACATTTCTGGAGATTACGAAATGCGTCCCAGGATTCATTTGTGAATCCACCAAAGGCCGCTGTGTATGCTTTTCTGATCTCAAATTTCTCTCACAATTGCCATTCATGCCTGCTGTTCTTGCTTAAATCCACCAGAGGCCGCTGTCGACTGACTGACTGACCGATTGATCTCCCCGCCCACCCCCTTCCTTAAACCCAACCAACAGTGTTTTCAAAAGCAATCCAGAAAAAGAAAGGTCCAAGTGACTAATGTAGCCAGAGGTACGTATGGCTGCATTTCATCTTTAAAACGAACGCTACTAGGTGGTATATCGCTACCGATGGCTTTTGTTTCTTTTCGCGCCACCAGCTGACCGCTTACCTTTATGTGGATGGCTTTCCTGATGTTACCAGTTTGCCCAGTAGCCTGCTGTGTATGTTGGCGGACTTGAGACGCATAGAGGAGCTGATCACTATGATGGGGTTCGAGTTTGGCCAATAACAGTTCCAGAAAGCAGGTAAAGCAGAAGGCAAAGAAAAAAAATCAAGTAAATAACAGGGTGAGAATGTGGTAAAAACTGAAAACGTGGTAAAAATCAGGCAATGGCTTTTCTGTTTCTGGGTTGCTTTTGAAAACACCATCGGTTGGGTGTAGGGAGGGCGTTGGGCGGGTCAATCTGTGATTTTTAAAACGTCAGTTGGGTTTGGGGAAGGGGTGAGTGGGTCAATTGGTGCTTTTTAAAACACTGTCGGTTGGGTTTAGGGAAGGGATGGCCGAGTCAATTGGTGCTTTTGAAAACACTATGGGTTGGGTTTAGGGAAGGAGGTGGGCAGGTCAAGCAGTGCTTTTGAACACTGGGTTGGGTTTAGGGAAGGTGGTGGGCAGGTCAATTGGTGCTTTTAAAAACACTATGGTTTGGGTTTAGGAAAGGGGTGGGCAGGTCAATCGGTACTTTTGAAAACACTATAGGTTGGGTTTAGGGAAGGTGGTGGGCAGGTCAATCGGTGCTTTTGAACACTGGGTTGGGTTTAGGGAAGGGGTGGGCAGGTCGTTCGGTGCATTTCAAAACACTGTCAGTTAGGTTTAGAGAAGGGGGTGGGCAGGTTAGTCAGAGCTTTTAAAAACATTAATGTTTGGGGAAGGGGTGATCAGGTCAATCGGTGCTTTTGAAAACACTGGGTTGGGTTTAGGGAAGGGGCTGAATGGGTCAATTGGTGCTCTTGAAAACACTATTGGTTGGGTTTAGGGAAGGGGGTGAGTGGATGGGTGAATCCGTCGGTTGGTTGGTCAGTCAGTCAGTCGACAGCGGCCTCTGGTGGATTTAAACTAGAACCGCAGGAGTGAATGTCATTCGCGAGAGAAATTTGAGATCTGAAAAAGTGTACACAGCAGCCTCTGGTGGATTCACAAAAAGAAAAACTGTAAAAAAAAAAAAATAATAAAAAAATTTACCTCCCGGGACATATTTCCATTATAAACCTGGGTTGGTATTATGTATATTGTCTTAAAGAGGACCTATTATGCAAAAATCACTTTTTATGAAGGGTTTAAACACAGTTGTGGGGCCACAGTTTGTGAATATAAGCAGCTTCTAATGGTACAAATTTATTATATTTTTTATTATCAGACTTGATATAAATCTGCAGAAACACTTTGATTGACATTCTCCCTTTGTACATATCATTAGAGGGGGAAAGCTCCGCCCACTAGTGATTAGCATAGCAATGTTTTTGAATCTTCCACAATACTGAGGCATAGGCATTTGTAGCTCCGCCCTCATTTAGAAAGAGCACAGTTTCATTTGAATTTAAAGCGACAGTCACCAAAACACCACAATTAGGTTCAAAGCCTAAAAGTGTCAGTTTCAGAGAGTTATAACACATTATCTGTGTGATATTTTGAGCTGAAACATCTCACACACACACACACACTCTAGGAACATCAGAGACTTATTTTACGTCTCGTAAACAGGGGTCTCATTAAACATATGTCATTGTATTTTTTGCACTGTCTGGAGCTTTTCTCTCATCATAGGCCCGTGCTGCTGGTAATGTGACAATAAAAGTGATTTGATTTCATTTAAAAACCCTGGCTCTACAATCAGCAGGCTCAGGCTAAGCGGCTGCATATCAGCTGCAGCACACAGCTTTAGATTAAATCGTCATGTTGAGTGTTAGAATGACAGCTCATATCACTTTAATGACATGTACTTACACAAAAACACACCTGCTGGGAGTTCTTATCACATTGATAAACAGTTCAACAGCCAAGTGTATTCTTAGTAATGTTGCGTGATGAAATAAGCAGATTGACGTGCAGTAAACATTACCCAAGTGCTGAGAATGGAGATCGCATTAGTAGATGGTCAGATAAGAATGAATGTGTGTGTTTTAACTCCGTTTTAGCTCTGACACATCGTGTGTGAAATGATAATTCAAGAATTGAATGCAAGATTAAAAAATTAACACCCAATAAACGAAGTTTATAGCCAAAACAAGCAAAAAAAACTAACTCTGCCTCTGCATTACACATGCAATATTAAAAATATGAAAGATTTTACAGATGTTATTCTGATATGTGACTTACAATGTGGATCCACTGTTTTATTATGGATAGGATTTATCATTCATTCATTTTGCTTCAGCTTAATCCCTTATTTATCAAGGGTCACCACAGTGGAATGCACCGCCAACTATTCCAGCACATGTTTTACTCAGCAGATGCCCTTCCAGCTGCAACCCAGTACTGGGAAACACCCATACACACTCATTCACACTCATACACTACGGCCAATTTAGTTTATTAAAATCCCCCATAGCGCATGTCTTTGGACTGTGGGGGAAAGCGGAGCACCTGGAGGAAACCCACTTCAACACGGGGAGCACATGCAAACTCCATACTGAAATGCTAACTAGCCCAGCCAGGACTCGAACCAGTGAACTTCTTGCTGTGTGGTGACAGTGCTAACCATTGAGCCACCTTTTTTTTTATTTTTCAATTTAATATCTTACTGTATTTATCATCTTGGCTTGTTGTTTGGTTGTTATTATTCTCTCATGTATGCTGGTATGGAGCCACCAGTTTGTGGAATATCAAAAATTAATATACTGTAAAATCAGTTTAATTCATTAATAGTATTTTGCAGTTTAGTCTATAAAACATATTAAAGTTGTTGGCATTTTTACTGATTTATTAGTTACATTTTGTACATTTAATTTTCTCACGAAAGCCAACTCATACAGTTTGTTCCAGCACAGGCTCATTGTGAATAAGTACCCCTGTATACATTTCTGGAGAGCGCGAATTATGTAGCCAGAGGTATGTATGGCTGCATTTCATCTTTGAAATGAATGATACGTGGTGGTATGAAGCCTGTTCCTTTTAGTGCTACCAGCTGAGCGCTTACCTCTGTGTGGACGGCTTTTCCCAGTAGCTCGCCGCATACGATGATGGACTTGGGACATGGAGTGGAGTTGACCACTATGACGGGGTTTGAGTCTGTTGAAGAACGGTTCCAGGAACCAGGTAAGAAATCAACAACAGGCTGAAAACATGGTGGCATGCTGACTGCTTTTCTTTTTCTATGTCGCTTTTGAAAACACTTTTGGTTTGGCATTAGGGAAGGGGGTGGATGGGTCAGTCATTCAGTTGACAGCAAGCTGACCTGGTCGGCTGAAGTGTATATTGCGCCCTCTGGTGGATTTAAGTAAGAAGCGTGAGAGGAATTTGAGATCATCAAAAAGCGTGCGCAGTGTTCGCTGGTGGATTTGCAAAAACGAAAACTGTGAGCAGACGTAGAAATGTCTACAGAAACGAATGGTTCCAGAAACCAGGTACAGCAAGAAAATAATAAATAAATAAACAAACAGGCTGAAAATGTGGTGAAATCACATGGCCCCAATGGCTTTTTTTTCTAGATTGCTTATAAAAACACTATCGATTGGGTTTAGGTTAGGGCAGGGATGGGCAAACTCGATCCTGGAGGGCGGTGTCCCTGCATAGTTTTGCTCCAACCCTAATCAAACACACCTGCTTGTAGCTTTCTAGTGATCTTGAAGACACTAATTAGGGTGTTCAGGTGTGTTTGATTAGTGTTGGAGCAAAACTCTGCAAGGACACCGGCCTCGAGGATCGAGTTTGCCTATTCCTGGGTTAGGGGGTGGGTGGGTCAGTCATTCAGTCGACAACAAGCTGGACTGGTCGGCGCAAGTGTATATTGCGCCCTCTGGTGGATTTGCACGAGAAGAGGCCTCGCAAGAAGAATTTGAGATCATCAAAAAGCATCCACAGCAACCTCTGGTGGATTTACAAAAACAAAAACTGAGCAGACGTATCTCGGGTATATATTTCGCTGACCCCAGAAATGTAGATCTGTGTACATATCTATAATGAGCCTGGGTGGGTTAGTTTCCAATGTAGAGCTTTATTTCTAGATTGTGTATTTGTATAACATCAAATTCATTCCAAGAAAACATTTCCTATAAAACGATCAAGAAATAATTAAAATAAATGAAATATTTTAGCTGTGCCTCAGTGGTTAGCACTGTCGCCTCACAGCAAGAAGGTCGCTGGTTTGAGTCCTTGCTGGGCCAGTTGGCGTTTCTGTGTGGAGTTTGCATGTTCTCCCTGTGTTCCTCCCGGGGCTCTGGTTTCCCCCACAGTCCAAACACATGCACTATAGGGTAATTGATGAACTAAACCGGCTGTAGTGTGTATGGGTGTTTCCCAGTAATGGGTTGCAGCTGGAAGGGCATTCACTGTGTAAAACATATGCTGGAATAGTTGGCGGTTCATTCCGCAGTGGTGAGCCAAAGGAAAATGAATGAAATATTTCAGATTTTCTACTTGAACTCAGATGTTTTCATGCCATTCCAGTGTAATTTAGTATAAATATTTGTGTGAAAATTATATTTATTTCTACAGTTTATTTTTGGAAGCGTTTTAATTCTCTCTGAGGCACCATTTGCTCCATATTAGTTTATCAACATGTATTATCAAGTAAATCAGGGGATTAAAAGACTTTGCTTTGTTTACACCATGTTTTGGGTGATCAAATCACAGGTCATACTGCACCAGACTGGTGCTTCATTATTCTGGGCCCCTGAGGGCCGAAGGTTTGGGCTCAGCAAACATGTGCTTTCTTCTCTGTTTCAAGCTTCTGTGCATTAGATAACAAACTCACTGCAGTGATAACCAAACGGGACACAAAAACAACTCATTTTTACACACACACACACACAGCTATCTTTTTGGGGACTTCCCATACACATAATGATTTTACTGTACATACTGTGTTCTTCATTCTGTGTGATTCATGCCTAGTTTCCATCATGGAGACCAACCAATGTCCCCACAAGGTAAAACTTTTACAGTACAATGTGTGTGTTTATGAGTGTGTGCCAGTTTGTGTGTGTATGTATGTGTGTGTGAGAGAGAAAGAGTGTGTGCAGGTCTGTGTGTGTGGATGTGTTAGTGTAGTGCATGCGAGTGTGTATGTGTGTTAGAGAGCGATAGAATAAGTGTGTGCGTCTATGCGTGTGTATGAGTGTATATGTGTTAGTGTATTGTGTGTTTGAGAAAGTGTGTGTGTCTGTTTTAGTGTATTGTGTGCATGTGTATGCGTCTGTATGAGTATGTGAGAGAGTGTAAGTGTGTATATGAGTGTTTGTGTGCATGTGTATGCATCTGTATGAGTGTGTATCTGTGTGTGTGAGTGAGAATGTGTCTATGAGTGCGTATTTCTGTGTGTGTGTGTACGTTTGTATGTGTGTGAATGTGTGTCTGGTTAGTGTAGTGTGTGTTTTTGTTTGTGTCTCTATGTGTGTTTGTGGAAAAAAAGAGTGTGTGTGCGAGTGTGTATCTGTGTGTTTTGTCTATTGTGCTTGTGTGTCTGAGTGCGTCTGTTAGTGTAAAGTGTGTGTTATGTGAGTGTATCTATGAGAGCCAGTGGTGTGTTATCATGTACTGCAGAATGTTCCTCTTGCCCAGTAAAGTCTGGCTGCGCAGCGATTAACACCGAGAGGAAACCAGCAGCGGCGGCCGCTCACTGAAGAGCAGAACCTCCATTAATCTGATCAGCCGCTCTCTCTCTCTGTCTCTCTCTCTCTCTGTCTCTCTCTCTCTCTCTCTCTCTCTCTCTCTCTCTCTCTCTCTCTCTCTCTCTCTCTCTCTCTCTCTCTCTCTGTCCTTCACTCCACACCAACAATGACTACACAGAAAGGAATCTTATCTCCCTTCGCACTTTGGAATTTCTGTCAAATGCAAAGCAACCCGTGTTTGTCCATTAGCTCTGAAGACGGAGAGGAAAAAGAGAGGGATAGAGCTGTTGGAGAAAGTGATTCACCTGTGCTAATAAACGTCTTTACTTTTTATTAATCATAATTGCTTTTTATAATAATAATAATAATAATAATAATAATAATAATAATAATAATAGCATGTTTTAAAAATGGATGTGATGCAATGGAAATGTTTATTATTATTATTATTATTATTATTAATATTTAAAATAATAATAACACCACAACAACAATTATAATAATAATAATAATGGTGGTGATGCAATGGAAAGGTTTGTTATTATTACTGTTATTCATTAAATTTCAACACAACAACAACAATAATATAATAATAACAATGGTGGTGATGCAATGGAAAGGTTTGTTATTATTATTATTAATAAAATAATAACACAACAATAACGTAATTAAAATAACGATGGTGGTGATGCAATGGAAAGGTTTTTAATAATATTATTATTAAAAAATAAAACAACAATAACACTACAACAATAATATAATAATAACAATGGTGGTGATGCAATGGAAATGTTTATCATTATTACTATTACCATTATTAATAAAACAATAACAGAACAACAATAATATTAATATAATAATAACAATGGTGGTGATGCAATGGAAAGGTTTTTATTAATATTATTAAAAACAATATAATAATAATATAATATCCCGGAGGAAACCCACGCAAAGCGGGAGAACATGCAAACTCCACACAGAAATGCCAATTGACCCAGCTGGGGCTTGAACCAGTGACCTTCTTGCTGTGAGGCGACAGCGCTACCCACTCCGCTACCACATACAATACAGATATCAACATATAAAAAACGTTATTTTAATTTCATGGGACCTTTAAACACCTATTTTACCCCTTTTACAAGATGCAAGATAAGACTTTGGTGTCTCCAGAATGTGTCTGTAAAGTTTCAGCTCAAAAGACCCATCAGATTATGCATTAAATAATGTAGAATCTGCCCATTTTGGTGTCTGACTACAGTGTAGCCGTTTTTGTAGCCTGTGGCTTTAAATGCAAATGAGCTGCTTCTCCCCGCCCACCATTTCAACATGTCTGCTTCTCCTGCGTCACATCAGATAAACAGCAGTCAGTGATGGAAACAGACTCGGATGAAGCTGAAATGCAGCTCTTTAGTCAATAATACCAAGTAAGATTATTTGATGTGTTTGTGGTGGAGTTTATTCAAGCCTTTCTGAAATGATGAGTCTCACACAAATGCTGTTTGCAGTACACACACACATTAGCGTTTACTGACACCATGTGGCTGTGATGATTATAGCGGTTAAGACTTACATAGTGATTTTACTGTCTTTATTACAAACATGCTCTGTTTTAAAAATGGTTTACACTTATAAAACATATTGCACCTGTCAATCAAATTGGTGGGCGGGGAAAACCGCACTACCACATCACGTGATTTGGGTCCTATTTTAATGTCAGGAGATTTAATAAAGAGACTTGTTGGATTTCTATCTCTCCAATATGACTGTGGACACACTATACCTACACACAGTTCTGGCCAAACAGCTTACAAAAGGTTATTTTCATTATAGGTGCTCTTTAAGTGGATTCTTTAAAAGCAGGCCCGGATTAAGAATTCAGAGGCCCCTGGGCACATTGTCTTGTAAGGCCCCATACCCGGCCGCACCCCTATTGTTGAATTAAAAATTTTAAGAATAATATAATACTTTTTTTAGTAAAATGAGTCTATAATTTGTATAATTTAAATAAATGTTATATAGTGCATATATTTATAGTCTACAAAGATTTAGAAAAAAATACTAATAAAACTAGTGTGTGTATATATATATATATATATATATATAATTATTATTATTATTATTATTATTTTTTTTTTTTTAAGGGTATTTTTAATGTATAACTTCTGCAATCTTATAAAGCATATTATTGGCATGGCATATAACACACAATGCCTCTCCAGTCCAGTTCTATGAATCTGAGTCTTTCATAATACACACTTATTAATGATTTACTGTCTCTCTCCTCCTCTTCCTCTATTTTCTCTACTCTCCTCGAGATGAAGAGCAGGCAAACAGCATAAATCAGCTTGATTATAAACCTAAAAGTATCCGAAATCACACACACTATACCTCTTCTCTCCTGTCTCTCTCCTCTACATGGCCTTTCTCTCTCTCTCTCTCTCTCTCTCTCTCCTTTTTCTGTCTGTCTCTCTGACATGACCTGTCTGCACTACGCTGCCGTTAGCCTCCTGGTTAGCTTACTCATCTAACGTTACCATAACGTCTTCTTCTGTACCCTCATTGATGACGAACAGAGTTCGGAAAAGGGCGACTACCATTGTAGATACAATTCAATTCTATTAAGATGTTGCTAACGTTTAACACCAGGTGGAAAATAACTGTTTATAGAATATTATACACATATGAAATAGGCTAAACATTATTAAATACCCACAAGGCAATTGTGACTTCATATCCTTCCTATTAAAAATAAATATATTTCCAATCTGATATGTAATGGGGAGAGAAATATTAGCACGAGTTCAGCAGACGGTGGATTCGAACTCGGTTATGATCGATCGCGTCAAAAGATGTTGCCGTCGGCTTTACAAGGTACGCCACTCAGGTGGGCTGAAACCGTGAATATAGCTTATTCCAACTAGGTGCGCTATTTGCACTTGGCCTAAAAAGACACTCCGAAATTAGCTTTTTTTTCCACCCTCGCAGGGGCCCCAAGTGCGCACGGGCACCTGGGCCTGTGCCCATAAGGCCTATTGGTTAGTCCGGCCCTGTTTAAAAGTATATAATATAATATATTATATTTAAAGTTCATGGGAAGCACATCGAGAGTAGAAAAAGAGCAAAACACAACAACATAGACTGGCAAAAAAAGAGAGGAAGGTAACAGGAGAAGAAAAGGAAATATAAAATTGTTGCGGTGGGTGTCACCTCTTCGATTGGTTTAACAGTAAATCTGTTTTCCCCTTTACGGCTGATGAGTAATTCAATGCAATAGGAAACGTGTGACAGTTTATGCAAGAACTGAAAATACATTAAAAAAAAACACACAACGTTTATTGAGCGAGCAGATGGTGACAATCAAACAACACAGAGCATCCCAAGGGATTAAGAAGAAATATTCCCAGTGACATTTGAGGGTTGCAGTGGGTTATGCGCAATTTTCCAAACCAGAGACTGAGCGCCACAACAGAGAGGAATAGTTTGTGAATGGATTCTCACAGATCTGCTGCGAGGACAGCGCTGCCAATAAATAAATGAATTAATTCAGGATGCCCCACCCGCGTCGGAATGCACAAGACTCTCCCAGCTCCAGGAGGAAATGTGAGGGCTACGACTGCGAACATCAGCCCATCGAGAGCTTTTTACAGGAAGATCCTCATTTTTTTTATCATCCAGCAGTATAATCTCGCTCTCCTTCCTTCCTTTTTATTTCTAGAGAATCATCTGACAGTTGACTCTCCACGGCTAGTGGAGTGGTTTGCACTGTGGCCTCACCTCAAGAAGGTCACTGGTTCAAGTCCCGGCTAGGTCAGTTGCCATTTCTGTGTGGAGTTTGCATGTTCTCCCCATGTTGGTGTGGGTTTCCTCCGGGTGCTCCGGTTTCCCCCACAGTCCAAACCAACATAATCTCACGGCAATTCGTAACTTTTTATTTAGTGGCTAATTCGTATGAATTCATACAACCTAATTCGTAGAATTTAGTCAGATTTGCTCATCCCCCAATGTTGGTTGGGTTTAGGGGTGGGGTTAGGTGCCACGCCTCCTTTTTAAAATCGTAAAATACGACTGACCTCATATGAATTCGTACGATTTAGCCACTAAACTGACAAAACGTAAAATACTTACCTTTTCTCGTGAGATCAGGCTGGTCCAAACACATGCGCTATAGGTGAATTGAATGAATTAAATTGGCTGTAGTGTATGAGTGTGTATGGGTGTTTCCCAGTACTGGATTGCGGCTGGAAGGGCATCCGCTGCATAAAACATATGCTGGAGTAGTTGGCAGTTCATTCCACTGTGGTGACCCTGATAAATATGGAGCGAAGTCAAAGGAAAATGAATGTAGTCAAGAGAAAACATTACATTTACAAGTCAAAATATTGCTTACTATATAAATCACATTTTTGTCGACCCACTCTCTGGCTACATAATTCGTGATCTCCAGAAATGTAAACAGGGGTACATTTTCAGAATGAGCCTATGTTGTTTGCATTGTGGCTTGTTTCCACTAAGTGGTACAGTACGGTACGGGTCGGTACGGGTCACCTTTATCAGGCTTGCGTTTTCACTACCAAAAGGGTACCAATGATGTGGTGTACGACAGAAAGTTTCAGTCGACGTCATGCTCGCTCGAGGAAACGTCAAAGTAAAGCTGTACGGGTCGTTCGCATATCATATGAGAAGCACTTCTCACAAAACAGATGCTTCATAAATATTTGTATATAAATGTTCATTAATAACCTTTCTATGAACATGATTTGATTATATCCGCAGATCAATGATCAGATCAGTGTGAAATAGCCTACTGCAGGGGTGTCCAAAGTCGGTCCTGGAGGGCCGGCGTGCTGACTTTAACTCCAACTTGCTTTAACACACCTGCCTGGAAGTTTCTAGTATACCAAGTGATTAGCTGGTTCAGGTGTGTTTGATAAGGGTTGGGGCTAAACTCTCCAGGACACCGGCCCCCCGGGACCGAGTGTGGACACACCTGGCCTACTGTAAGATCTGCAAAAATATTCATTCATTCTTTTCGGCTTAGTCCCTTTGTTAATCCGGAGTCACCACAGCGAAATGAACCGCCAACTTATCCAGCACATGTTTTACACAGCAGATGCCATTCCAGCCACAACCTATCCCTGCTGAAAAATCCAGCTTAAACCAGCCTAGGCTGGTTGGCTGGTTTTAGCTGGTTGACCAGCCTGGTTTTAGAGGGGTTTTGGCCATTTCCAGGCTGGTTTCCAGCTATTTCCAGCCTGGTCTTAGCTGGTCAGGCTGGAAAATGACCAGCTAAATCCAGCTAAAACCAGCTTGACCAGCCTGGTTTAAGCTGGACATAGCTGGTTTAGGCTGGGCTCCCAGCCTGACTAGGCTGGTCAAGCTGGTTATAGCTGATTGTCTCCCAGCCTGACCAGCTAAGACCAGGCTGGAAATGGCTGGAAACCAGCCTAGAAGTGGCCAAAACCCCTCTAAAACCAGCCTGGTCGACCAGCTAAAACCAGCCAACCAGCCTAGGCTGGTTTAAGCTGGATTTTTCAGCAGGGATCACTGGGAAACATCTATAAACACTCACTCACACTCATACACTACGGACAATTTAGCCTACCCAGTTCACCTAACCCGCACGTCTTTGGACTGCAGGGGAAACCGGAGCACCCGGAGGAACCCCATGCGAATGCAGGGAGACCATGCACCCAGAAACACCAACTGACCCAGCCGAGTGACCTTCTTGCTGTGAGGCAACAGCACTACCTACTGCGCCACTGCGTCGCCTCTGCAAAACTATAAAATAAATAAATGCAACATATATGAACACATACAGCCCCTTACAGTCTGTTACCAATTATGGAAAAAACTATACACAGCAGACATTTAGTCCTTATTTGTGTTC